>NC_135235.1:282469163-282769163 GCF_051348905.1 Ranitomeya variabilis | reverse complement strand
AGCTCCTTCGAGCCAATGTCGCCACTCCTCAAATGCCCACTTCATAGCCAACAACTCCCGATTACCAACATCATAATTTCGCTCGGCAGGCGAAAATTTTCTTGAAAAGAAAGCACATGGCTTCACCACAGAGCCATCAGAGCTTCTCTGCGACAAAAAAGCCCCTGCTCCAATCTCAGAAGCATCAACCTCGACCTGGAAGGGGAGAGAGACATCTGGCTGACATAAGACTGGAGCTGAAGAAAACCGGTGCTTCAGCTCCCGAAAGGCCTCCACGGCCGCAGGAGACCAATTAGTCACATCAGAACCCTTCTTGATCAAATCCGTCAAAGGTTTAACCACGCTAGAAAAATTAGCGATGAAACGACGGTAAAAATTAGCAAAACCCAAGAACTTCTGAAGACTCTTAACAGACGTGGGCTGAGTCCAGTCATGAATAGCCTGGACCTTGACTGGGTCCATCTCCATAGTAGAAGGAGAAAAAATAAAACCCAAAAAGGAGACCTTCTGTACTCCGAAGAGGCATTTTGAGCCATTCACAAATAAAGCATTAGCACGCAGGACCTGAAACACCATCCTGACCTGCTTCACATGGGACTCCCAATCATCAGAAAAGACCAAAATGTCATCCAGATAAACAATCATAAATTTATCCAGATATTCTCGGAAAATGTCATGCATGAAGGACTGAAACACAGAAGGAGCATTAGAGAGTCCAAAAGGCATCACCAAGTACTCAAAATGGCCTTCGGGCGTATTAAATGCTGTTTTCCATTCATCTCCCTGCTTAATGCGCACAAGGTTATACGCACCACGGAGATCTATCTTGGTGAACCAACTGGCACCCTTAATCCGAGCAAACAAATCAGACAATAGTGGCAAAGGATATTGAAATTTGACTGTGATTTTATTCAGAAGACGATAATCTATACAAGGTCTCAAAGAACCGTCCTTCTTGGCCACAAAAAAAAATCCTGCACCAAGAGGGGAAGAGGATGGGCGAATATGTCCCTTCTCCAAAGACTCCTTTATATAACTCCGCATCGCGGCATGCTCTGGTATAGACAAATTAAAAAGTCGTCCCTTAGGGAATTTACTACCAGGAATTAAATTTATAGCACAGTCACAATCCCTATGAGGGGGCAGGGCACTGGACCTGGGCTCATCGAATACATCCTGGTAGTCAGACAAAAACTCAGGGACCTCAGAAGGAGTGGAAGAAGCAATAGACACCAACGGAGTATCGCCATGAATTCCCTGACAACCCCAACTTGACACAGACATAGCTTTCCAATCTAAAACTGGATTATGAGCCTGCAGCCATGGCAGACCCAAAACGACAACAAAATGCAAATTATGCAGAACAAGAAAGCGAATCACCTCCTGATGTACGGGAGTCATGCACATGGTCATTTGCGTCCAATACTGAGGCTTATTCTCAGCCAATGGCGTAGCATCAATTCCCCTCAGAGGAATAGGAAACTCCAAAGGCTCCAGGACAAAACCACAGCGCCTGGCAAACGACAAATCCATCAGATTCAGGGCAGCACCTGAATCCACAAAAGCCATAACCGAGTAGGACGACAAAGAACAAATCAAAGTAACAGACAAAATAAATTTAGGCTGTATAGTACCAATGGTGACAGGTTTAGCGATCTTTTTTAAGCGTTTAGAGCATGCTGAGATAACATGAGTAGAATCACCACAGTAAAAGCACAACCCATTTTGACATCTATGACTTTGTTGCTCAATTCTGGTCAGAGTTCGGTCACATTGCATAGACTCAGGTCTCTGTTCAGAAAATACCGCCAAAGGATGAGCAGATTTGCGCTCCCGCAAACGCCGATCAACCTGAATGGCTAAAGCCATAGAATCACTCAGACTTGTAGGGGTGGGAAACCCCACCATAACATTCTTAATGGCTTCAGAAAGACCTTCTCTGAAATTTGCAGCCAGGGCACACTCATTCCATTGAGTAAGCACTGACCATTTCCGAAATTTTTGACAATACACCTCTGCTTCATCCTGACCTTGAGAGAGGGCCAGCAACGCTTTTTCTGCCTGATTCTCAAGATTAGGCTCCTCATAAAGCAGTCCAAGAGCCAGAAAAAATGCATCTACATTAAGCAATGCAGGATCTCCTGGCGCCAGAGAGAAAGCCCAATCCTGAGGGTCGCCACGCAACAAGGAGATAACAATTTTAACTTGCTGAGCGGAATCACCAGAGGAACGAGGTCTCAGAGATAGAAATAACTTACAATTATTCTTAAAATTTAGAAACCTAGATCTATCTCCAGAAAACAACTCAGGAATGGGTATCTTAGGTTCTGACATAGGGCTATGAATAACAAAATCCTGAATACCTTGCACCCGTGCAGTAAGATGATCCACACTAGAAGTCAGAGTCTGAATATTCATGTCTGCAGCTGAGCTCAAAACCACCCAGAGTTCAAGGGGATGAAAGAAGCTAAACAGACTGCAGCAAAGGAAAAGCGGGAGGAAAAAAAAAAAAATGTACTCAGGTCTTCTTTTTATCCCACTTCTGCAATGCATTAAACACTTTTTGGCCTGCTGTACTGTTATGATCCTTAGTGGTTGAGGATCACAAATTACTCCAGCAAGGTGACTAAACATAGGACAAGCTCTAGGGAGGTGGAAAACTGGACCGACCGCAAATCTGAACCTATCCAAACACACTAGAGGTAGCCGGTGAACGTGCCTAAAATCCTAGAAAACCTGAGGAACTAACTACCCCTAGAGCGAAAGAAAGACCTCTCTTGCCTCCAGAGAAATAATCCCCAAAGATATAGAAGCGCCCAAACAGATAATAATGGTGAGGTAAAGAGGAAGGCACATACATAGGGGTGAAAGCAGATTCAGCAAATGAGGCCCACTAATACTAGATAGCAGAAAATAGAAAAGTGATCAAAGTCACAAGGAATCTAAAGAGCACTGAATACATTGATAGCAGGCAAGGAACTGAGTATCCAGGTGAGCTAAATAGGAAACCAACCAAGGATAACGAACCAGCTGATGCAGCCAACCTGCAGAAAGACAACACTACACAGTACCGCTTTTGACCACTAGAGGGAGCCCAAAAATAGAGTTCACAACAGTCCAGGGTACCGGCAACAGGTACAGTAGGTGCGCAGGCAGCCCGGAAACAAGTAAAATCCCCTTGGCAAGTCAGGTTGGGAGCCTTCCACTTTGTGCTCGCTATAAGTCCCTTACTGCCTGAAGTGTCCTAACAAAGTCCTGGTTCTTTCCCCTGTCCTGGGACAGGTACCTGTATGGTAGGAAGCTTGAGCCGTTCCTTCTTGGGTCCCTGCACGGTAACTCCAGGCTCAAGAATGCTGCCGTACCACAGGCTTAATTTGGGCAATATAAGTGTAGTTCTGTGCCCTCCGGTTCTGCTATGGGGCTCGCAGCTCCCACAGCCTCGGGCTCCCGGTACCAGGTCTCTGCGCTCTAGCTCCTCGGAGGCCATCTCGCAGCCTCCTTGAGCCCTCAAATCTCTCCTCAGTGCTCCTCTCCTGTCTCTACTAGATGTCTGGTCTCTCTGGACCGACTGTCTCTGTCCACTGTCTCTCTCAGACCACCTGACTCCTCCAGACCAGGATCTTTACTCAGGGAAGTTCACCTAAAACCAGGTTTTCAGCTCCCCTTCCTGGCCTGGATTCAGAAGGTGTTGTGTGTGAGGTTGCCTGCCAAAGAGATCCCTCTTGTTTTCTGGCATAGCACTACCCTCCCCGAGAGGAAGGCAGCACTACTGCGTTACCCGAACTCCTGGGGTGCCACACTTGTAATGAGTATTTTACATCGCTATGGAAAAATATTGGCCCACTCATCTCTGCATAATTGTTGTAATTCAGTCACATTGGGCAGTTTCCGAGCATGAACCACCTTTTTAAGGTCATGCCAGAGCATCTCAATTGGATTAAGGTATGAACTTTGCCTAGGTCACTCCAAAGTCTTGATTTTGTTTTTCTTAAGCCATTCAGAGGTGGACTTGCTGGTGTGTTTTGGATCATTGTACTGCTGTATAACCCAAATGCGCTTGAACTTGAGGTCATGAACAGATGGCCAGAAATCCTCCTTCAGGATTTTTTAGTAGACAGTAGAATTCATGGTTCCATTTACCACAGCAAGTACTTCAGGTTCTGAAGCAGCAAGACCACCATAGACCATCCCACTACCACCACCATATTTTACTGTTGGTATGATGTTCCTTTTCTGAAATGCTGTGTTACTTCTACGCGAGATGTAATGAGACATAAGTTTGGATTTATTTTTCCCTTAATAAATACCTTTAGAAACTGCCTTTTGCAATTACTTTTGTTATCTTTGTCTAATATTTACATTTCTTTAGTGATCTGAAACATTTAAGTGTGGCAAACATGCAAAAGAATAGGAAATCAGGAAGGGGCAAACACCTTTTTACACAACTGTACGATCTTTTCAAAATCAGTTTATAATTTAAATTGTTATAAAATTAACAACTTTGGGTAAGTTATATAGAATTAATTATTGAATATTTTGCTGGGCCTAATCCCAAATCCTTTTTTTGTCAGACAACCGTGCACTGGATGCCGTACCTTAGCATTGCCTGTGTCATCATCTATGTTATAGGTCATGCCATTGGACCAAGTGAGTAACATAATTCTAATCTGTCTCAGTGTCAGCACAGAATGACTGTTTAAACCAAGCACAGGTTGAAGTCGCATTGTCATGCTTAACCCCTTCCCCACATTTGAAGTATATATACATCATGGTTGGGAAGGACTTCCTGACCGATGAGGTATATATATATGCCATGGCATTCGCGGCAGCTCCTGTATGAGGGCGATCGCCGCTGAGTGTTCAGCTGATATAACAGTTGTAACCTGGCACTCATTGCCAGGAGTGGTGACCACACCGCTCCCGGCAGTTTAACACCCTAAATGCTGCAAAAGATATCAATCACTGCATTAACCCCTTTCTGCCAGCTGACGGAATAGTACGTCAGCTGGCAGATCCCCTGCTTTAAGGTGGGCTCCGGCGGTGAGCCCACCTTAAAGCCGCGACATGTCAGCTGTTTTGTACAGCTGACATGTGCGCGCAATGAGTGCGAGCGGAATCGCGATCTGCCCGCGCCCATTAACTAGTTAAATGCCGCCGTCAAGCGCTGACAGCGGCATTTAACTAGCGCTCCCGGCCGGAAGTGCTCGCACCGCTGACCCCCGTCACATGATCGGGGGTCAGCGGTGCATTGCCATAACAACCAGAGGTCTCCTTGAGACCTCTATGGTTGTTGATGGCCGATTGCTTTGAGCGCCACCCTGTGGTCGGCGCTCAAAGTACACCTGCCTTTCTGCTACATAGAGGTGATCTGTATTTCACCTCTATGTAGCAGAGCCGATCGAGTTGTGCATGCTTCTAGCCTCCTATGGAGGCTATTGAAGCATGCCAAAATTAAGAAAAAAAAGTGTTTAAAAATATAAAAAAAAATAAAAAATATATAAAAGTTCAAATCACCCCCCTTTCGCCCCAATCAAAATAAAACAATTTAAAAAAAATTAAACATACACATATTTGGTATTGCCGCGTTCAGAATCGCCCGATCTATCAATAAAAACAAAGGATTAACCTGACCGCTAAATGGCGTTGCAAGAAAAAAAATCAAAATGCCAAAATTACGTTTTTTTTGTCGCCGCGACATTGCATTAAAATGCAATAACGGGCGATCAAAAGAATGTATCTACACCAAAATGGTATCATTAAAAACGTCAGCTCGGTACGCAAAAAATAAGCCCTCACCCGACCCCAGATCATGAAAATTGGAGACGCTACGGGTATTGGAAAATCGCGCAATTTTGTTTTTTGGTGTTTTTTTTTAGCAAACTTTGGAATTTTTTTTCACCACTTAGATAAAAAATAATCTAGACATGTTAGGTGTCTATGAACTCGTAATGACCTGGAGAATCATAATGGCAGGTTAGTTTTAGCATATGGTGAACCTAGCAAAAAAGCCAAAGAAAAAACAAGTGTGAGATTGCACTTTTTTTGCAATTTCATCACACTTGGAATTTTTTTCCCGTTTTCTGTTACACGGCATGGTAAAACCAATGGTATCGTTCAAAAGTACATCTCGTCTCGCAAAAAATAAGCCCTCACATGGCCATATTGACAGAAAAATAAAAAAAGTTATGGCTCTGGGAAGGAGGGGAGCGAAAAACGAAAATGAAAAAACGGAAAAAGCCCCGGGGGTGAAGGGGTTAAGAAGTCAGAGAGACAAAGGGAGTCCCCTCTGCCTTCCGATCAGCGCACCCGCAATGGTGATCTGGTTCACCAAGCTATGGGAAGCCCCTCAGCCCATGCTCAGAGCATGGTCTAAGGGCCTTGTGTCAGAGCAGGAGGGACATGTATAAGCATTAAAATGCTTTATATGAGACTGCTGAAAGTGAAAATCCCATAGAGGGACTTAGGCCTGTTTCACATTAGCGTTTTGAGGAGCTGCGGAGGGCTGCGGACTTCCTCCGTGAAACCCTGCCCTCGGCAGCACCTCCACCGCTAGCTCCGCCTACTTCTGCATGCTGCCTACTTCTGCATGCGGCCTGCGTACCTATCTTTAACATTAGGTACGTAGGTCATGCGTCTGTATGCGGATGCTTCCGCATGCATCGTTTTGACGATGCGGCGACCAGCGTAGGACGCAGCGGATAGCAATTTCTTTTTTCCTCCGCATCGTCAAAACGACGCATGCGGAAGCATCCGCATACAGCCACACGACCTGCGTACCTAATGTTAAAGATAGGTACGCAGGCCGCATGCAGAAGTAGGAGGAGCTAGAGGCAGAGGTGCAGCCGAGGGGGCGGGGCTTCACAGAGGAAGTCCGCAGCCCTCCGCAGCTCCTCAAAACGCTAGTGTGAAACTAGCCTAAGTAAAAAAGTAAGCAAACAAATTAAATAAAATTGTACCAACTTACAAAAAAATCACAAAATAATATAAAAAATATACACTCACCGGCCACTTTATTAGGTACACCATGCTAGTAACGGGTTGGACCCCCTTTTGCCTTCCGAACTGCCTCAATTCTTCGTGGCATAGATTCAACAAGGTGCTGGAAGCATTCCTCAGAGATTTTGGTCCATATTGACATGATGGCATCACACAGTTGCCGCAGATTTGTCGGCTGCACATCCCAAAGATGCTCCATACAAGGCAGGATGGATCCATGCTTTCATGTTGTTTACGCCAAATTCTGACCCTACCATCCGAATGTCGCAGCAGAAATCGAGACTCATCAGACCAAGCAACGTTTTTCCAATCTTCTACTGTCCAATTTCGATGAGCTTGTACAAATTGTAGCCTCAGTTTCCTGTTCTTAGCTGAAAGGAGTGGTACCCGGTGTGGTCTTCTGCTGCTGTAGCCCATCTGCCTCAAAGTTCGACACACTGTGCGTTCAGAGATGCTCTTAGGCCTACCTTGGTTGTAACGGGTGGCGATTTGAGTCACTGTTGCCTTTCTATCAGCTCGAACCAGTCTGCCCATTCTCCTCTGACCTCTGGCATCAACAAGGCATTTCCGCCCACAGAACTGCCGCTCACTGGATTTTTTTTCTTTTTCGGACCATTCTCTGTAAACCCTAGAGATGGTTGTGCGTGAAAATCCCAGTAGATCAGCAGTTTCTGAAATACTCAGACCAGCCCTTCTGGCACCAACAACCATGCCACGTTCAAAGGCGCTCAAATCACCTTTCTTCCCCATACTGATGCTCGGTTTGAACTGCAGGAGATTGTCTTGACCATGTCTACATGCCTAAATGCACTGAGTTGCCGCCATGTGATTGGCTGATTAGAAATTAAGTGTTAACAAGAAGTTGGACAGGTGTACCTAATAAAGTGGCCGGTGAGTGTATATACAGTACAGACCAAAAGTTTGGACACACCTCATTTAAAGATTTTTCATGCCTATGAAAATTGTACATTCACACTGAAGGCATCAAAACTATGAATTAACACATGTGGAATTATATACTTAACAAAAAAGTGTGAAACAACGAAAATTATGTCTTATATTCTAAGTTCTTCAAAATAGCCACCTTTTGCTTTGATGACTGCTTTGCACACTCTTGGCATTCTCTTGATGAGCTTTAAGAGGTAGTCACCGGAAATGGTTTTCACTTCACAGGTGTGCCCTGTCAGGTTTTACAAGTATGATTTCTTGCCTTATAAATGGTGTTGGGACCATCAGTTGTGTTGTGCAGAAGTCTGGTGGATACACAGCTGATAGTCCTACTGAATAGACTGTTAGAATTTGTATTATGGCAAGAACTCTTTGCACACTCTTGGCATTCTCTTGATGAGCTTCAAGAGGTAGTCACCAGGAATGGTCTTATGGTCTTCCAACAATCTTGAAGGCGTTCAAAAAAAAAAAAAGTGGGAAAAAACAGGATTTAGTCCCAGGAGCGTCTGCTCGCCGCTGAACAGTGCTGGTTACAATGGCTGAGCCTGGAAGATCAGCAGTAACCAAGTGCACAGTATCTGACTGAGCCAGATGCTGGGACCGACGTCTCTGCTGAGCAGGCTCAACTGTGGCTGAAGAAGAATGGGAGACCACGGCGGAGGTGGTTCGATATTCTCCCTGTGCAGCGGCGGAACTCGCCCCCTTATCATTACCCCCTCTCCTAGGGCCTCACTATGCTCAAAGGCAGCAATGAGTTGCGGAGGCCGAATGTGCTCTGCAGGCTCCCAGGTTCTGCCCTCTGGGCCATAGTCCTTCCAATCCACTAAATAAAATTGTTTGCCACGTACCACCTTACACCCCAAGATAGCGTTCACCTCATAATCATCCGTAGATGAACCCGATGTCCCGGCAGAAGACTCAAAAAAACGGGAAATGTAAACGGGCTTAAGAAGAGACACATGAAAGGTGTCGGTGATGCGTGGCGGAAGGGCCAGACGGTAGACCACAGGGTTAACCTGTTCCAGGACCTTGAAGGGACCCAAGTAGCGAGGTGCAAACTTAGTGGATTCAACTCGCAGCCTAATGTTACGGGCGGAGAGCTATACTAAGTCGCGAGGAGCAAAGGTCGGAGCAGGGCACCGATGTGCATCGGCAGAGGACCTCATTCTCTCCTTGGAAGCCCAGATGGCATCCTGAGTGCGGTCCCATATGTCACGTGCCTTCACAGCCCAGTCTGCCACCCTGGAATCGGTGGAAAACATGGGCATAGGCACAGGAACCCGTGGATGCTGGCCATAGTTAAGGAGGAATGGGGTCTGTCCAGTGGAGTCGGCTACGGCGTTGTTTAATGCAAACTCCGCCCATGGTAGCAAGGATGCCCAGTCATCCTGCCTAGCAGAACCAAAATGTCGCAGATATGTGACCAAGGTCTGGTTGCCCCTCTCTACCAACCCATTTGTCTCGGCATGGTATGCTGAAGAGAGATTCAGCTCGATGCTGAGTAGACGACAGAGCTCTCTCCAGAACCGAGACGCAAACTGGGGACCCCGGTCACTGACAATTTTGTCCAGCATACCGTGTAGGCGGAAAATGTTTTTTATAAACTATGCTGCCAAGGCCCATGCAGAAGTTAGCCGTCGAAGAGGCACCAAGTGCACCATTTTAGAAAAAAGGTCGATGATTACCCAAATGATGGTGCAGCCACAGGACTTGGGTAAACCCACCAAAGTCCATCCCAACCATCTCCCAGGGCCTGTCTGCCACCGGCAGAGGGTAAAGTAACCCAGCTGGCCGTTGTCGAGGAGACTTATTTTTGGCGCAGGAGACACACACCCGAATATAGTCTCCAACGTCATGGGCCATATGTGGTCACAGTACGTCCTTGCCAGAAGCTCAGATGTCCTTTTGGTCCCAAAGTGTTCACCCACCCTGGACGAGTGAGCCCAAGAGAGAACCTCCGGTCACAAATTTGATGGCACAAAAGTCTTGCCCAGGGGCACAGACTCTAACGAAACCGGAGCCACTGTTCGCAGGCTCTCAGAAGGGACAATAAGCTGAGGTTCCTCCTCCGCTGATGACACTACAGAGCGGGAGAGAGCGTCGGCACGAATGTTCTTCTCCCCGGAGAGAAAATGGAGGGTGAAATGGAACCGGGAGAAGAACAGGGACCATCTGGCCTTGCAAGAATTTAGCTTCTGGGGAATCAGTATATAGACCAAATTCTTGTGGTCGGTGTAAACTTGGAAGGGAAAGCGAACCCCCTGCAGGAGGTGTCTCCACTCCGAGAAAGCCAACTTCATGGCTAGCAACTCCCTGTCCCCGATGCAATAATTCCTCTCTGCTGGTGTGAAGTGTGACGGGGTGTACGGCAGAGCAAGAAGGGACAACAGGCCAAGGGATGATTCCACAGATTTATTATCAAGAACGCTGGAACAACACATGCAGGTAGATCTACGGAGTCCACAATTAGTTCAACGGAACAGGTTCAGGGGCACCTCCCGATAATCCTTGTGCCAGCTAACAAAGCAATAGTCCACACGAGTCCAAGGGATCCCAAAACAATCTCACGAAAGACGAGATATGTCCTCAGTTCAAATCTCGCCCCGTTCACTTCCGCAGTCCCTGATGGGCATGGGGTCTTGCCTCAGCTAAGAATTCCCACTCCTTCTCCTTCAAAGATCAACTCACATCTGATCTCAAAATAAGAATGGATTGTCTGAGCTCCTGGGATCCGCCCATGAAGGGGGGTAGGGGTCACACCTTCTGTGCAATGGTTGGGTCCACCAGAAGATTCTATGCTGGTCGGCTCCGCTTAGTCTACGTAGTATGTACATTTGACTAGCCACCTGCTGTGAGGAAGAATGGCTATTCCTTCACTAGTTGACAAAGCTTAATTACATTAAAGCTTAGGGCTGCAAGTATTGGGGGGAGGAGACATTGTTACAGGTGACTCCCAGCACAATAAAATACATAAATTACAGCCAACATAAACCAGAGAACAGTTACATACATCAAATGTCACATTATTCAAATACAGGACAGGGCAAAAGTACATATCATGACAATCCCTTCCCCTCCCAATTTGTGTACGTACTAGGGACCTCTACAGGTCGCTGGTTAAGTACACACAGGCAGAGCGTAACTTACATGTGGCTTCATGCAGCCACAAATTGGCATCGTAGCTCTCCCACTTCATTGCCCAGAAAGAACATCTGCAGGCAGACCACCCATCACCCCAACCACACATCGCCTGACCCCAAAACCAAAGTTCAGATCCACAGTGGCTGTGGGAATAGTCCTCCATTGTCCACCAGCCAGTTCAATGACAATCCCAGGTCCTCTATGGATTGCCTCAGGCTGAACCACTCGGGGATCAGCCAGTGTGAGGAAAGCCCCTGAGTCACAAAATCCAATAAGTCTCTGTCCATCCAGCAGGACCTCCTGCAAGTGCTTACCTCGATGAGCAGAAGTCATCATAGCTGCGGGTTGCACACCATAAACTCCTAGTGGTGCAACATGGGTGGGGGAGGCACTAGGCCGGTCCTCACGTAGTGGTGACACGTCTTCCTCCATGTCACTTGGCTGTACATAATTAATAATACGACTGGGTACAGGATCAATCCTCATTTGAACAGCTGGGCAGGAGGCTTGCAGATGCCCCGGCTGCCCACATCGATAGCATCTGTGCTGGGTCTCACTCCATCCAAGGCGTCCTCTTGGGCGATTGGTAAGGGAACCTGGAGGCCGGCTCCCACCTGAAGGTGCTTTAGGGGTTTGAGGATGACTCCTCCATGAGCTGGCTGGGCATGAGGCCTGCAGATGCCCCGGATGCCCACAACCATAACACCTGCGCTCTGCTACTTCCTCTCCTCGTCGTATTCCAGAAAACACAGTAGAAGCAACTGGAGGCACATTTACACGGGTATCAGCATGAGGTGGTGGCTTAGAGGAACGGGGAACAATGGGGACATAAGAATTGGGGGCCACCGGTGTTGTGGAGCTGGTAGGCTTCTCTCGATCCTCTAACAGAACCCTCCACTGAGGCTTGATGGTGAGAGCCTCATCAGCGAGAGATGCAGCTTCTTCCACTGTCGCTGGTCTCCTCTCGCGCACCCATTCCCTGATCTCAACGGGGCACTGGGCAAAGAATTGTTCTTTTAGGATAACCTGGAGAAAGGTGTTCCAGGTTAAGGCCTCCTCTGCCTCCAGCCAGCGATGACATATTTGTTTGAGTCTATGAGCATATATCTTAAAAGACACTTCCCCATCACAGGCTAAAGTACGGAACTGAGTCCTGTAAGTGTCTGGCGTCACAGCATAATGTTCGAGAATAGTTTGTTTAATCTCCACATACTCACAGTTCCCCCGAGGGTCCATAGCTCTATAGGCTTCAGCAGCTCCACCCTCTAAGAGCCCCACAAGATGTCTGACTCGCTCCCTTTCCGGGACTTCCATTAATCGACACTGATGCTCAAAGTCCTGGAAGAAGCCCTCAATGTCGCCTGCAGCCTCATTAAAGGGCTTGAAGTCTTTGCGGGACACTCTGGGGAGTTCCCTCATGGTGGGTGCTGGGGTTACAGCATGTCTGGAGCTTCTAGCTGCTTCCAAAGCAATCTGCCTCTCCAGCAATGCCATCTCCTGAGCTCTGTGATTGGCCTCCCTCTCCTGAGCTCTGTGAATAGCCTCCCTCTTATCTTCTATGGTGGCCTCCTCTCCCAGCACTGCCAACTCCTCCTCGTACCACTCAACCCACTGACTTTTTGGGGTATTTACCTCCGGCTGCAGTCTTTCCTCCATTTGCTGTGAGGATCCTTCCTCAGCGTCATCTTGCAGGCGAACTCCTTCCAAAGCCTCAATAAGCTGCTCCTTGGAGAGTCCCTTGTAGCTGACTCCCAGTTCACGGGCCTTTGTTTGTAGGTTCATAGCAGTCCAGTTCTTGTATTCTGCGGTGCTGGTTCCCGATGTTGATGGGCCTTTGTCCTCCATTCCTTCTGCTCTGATCCCTCTGCTGCCAACCAGTTTGTGACGGGGTGTAGGGCAGAGCAAGAAGGGACAACAGGCCAAGGGATGATTCCACAGATTTATTATCAAGAACGCTGGAACAACACATGCAGGTAGATCTACGGAGTCCACAATTAGTCCAACGGAACAGGTTCAGGGGCACCTCCCGATAATCCTTGTGCCAGCTAACAAAGCAATAGTCCACACGAGTCCAAGGGATCCCAAAACAATCTCACGAACGACGAGATATGTCCTCAGTTCAAATCTCGCCCCGTTCGCTTCCGCAGTCCCAGATGGGCATGGGGTCTTGCCTCAGCTAAGAATCCCCACTCCGTCTCCTTCAAAGATCAACTCACATCTGATCTCAAAATAAGAATGGATTGTCTGAGCTCCTGGGATCCGCCCCTGAAGGGGGGTAGGGGTCACACCTTCTGTTCAATGGTTGGGTCCACCAGAAGATTCTATGATGGTCGGCTCTGCTTAGTCTACGTAGTATGTACATTTGACTAGCCACCTGCTGTGAGGAAGAATGGCTATTCCTTCACTAGTTGACAAAGCTTAATTACATTAAAGCTTAGGGCTGCAAGTATTGGGGGGGAGGAGACATTGTTACAGGTGACTCCCAGCACAAGAAAATACATAAATTACAGCCAACAGAAACCAGAGAACAGTTACATACATCAAATGGCACATTATTCAAATACAGGACAGGGCAAAAGTACATATCATGACATGAAGGTCTTAGAGAAGAAGCAAGGATGCTTCTGACCTTGAGCATCCTTCTGGAAGAGGACTGCTCCAACACCGACGGAAGAGGCATTCACCTCCATAATAAAAGGTTTATCAACATCGGGGCGATGTGAAATGGGAGCGCTAGCGAAGTGTGACTTAATTGAGAGAAAGGCTCTGGAAACCTCCTTTGACCACAGTTTGGGATTTGCTCCCCTTTTGGTGAGGGCAAGCAAGGGAGCTACCAAAGTTGAGAAATGGGGAATGAACTGGCGATAGTAATTAACCCTAGAATGCGTACCTGGGGCCTCGCAGGCCTGCTAGGTTAATTGATTTCTATTTTCTGCAAGATTACTTTAGTTAGAATTCTGAAACTCTAAGTATTCCTCAGGTATATAGTTGTTAGTAATTTCCAGTTGTTCATATATTTTTATGTTACAGGCATTTCGGTATAACAACTCTTTTTTGGGAATACCCCATATTCACATACCTGGGGTCTTTTAGGCCTGTACTAGGTTTACATGTGATTACAAGAGATGTTTTCTGTAAATTTTTTTCAAATTATATTGAGATAGATGAGATGAGATAGTTTTGTGTACTTAGACGGAAAACGTATCGCTTCAGTAAGATAAAAAAAACATGGACAAATATAACAAAAGAGGAACTGTATGCTTATATTGCCCTTATAGTGAAACTCATCCAGAATTCCATGCCAACAGGAAGCACAAGAGACGTCTATTCTTGATGGAACTTTGCTATGTACTTTTAATGCCTACCATGATGGAGCGAAGCAACACAAAATGCTTGCCAAGGCAAACTACGGAAGCTATGATCCGATGCGAGATACATTTTCAGGAACATCCAGAGCCAAGAGAAAAAAGAATAAAGAGTAGTTATATTTGTCCAGGAAAGGAAATCTGAGCGTATCTGTACGCTCCTTAGCTGGGGTCACCAGGAGGTCAGATCCATTACGGATCCCCTCCTGGCGGACCCCAGCGCCGCTAGTGGGAATGCATCCTTACTTTGCAATTTCAAATAAACTTTGAAAATTATTTTTATTTTAGTTATTCCATGTTATTTGCACACAGGCGTAAAAGGCCCCAGGTACGTGAAAGTGTAGATTTCTATGGTTGCGCCTTCTAGGGTTAATGAACCCCATAAAGCGCTGCACCACTTTGAGAGAATGGGGTTCCTGCCAGTCCATCACAGCCTGTAGCTTAGCAGGATCCATAGCCAATCCCTGGGCGGAGATGATATAGCCAAGGAAATGCAAGGCCTCCTGCTCAAACACACACTTCTCCAACTTGGCGTAGAGGGAGTTTGCCCGTAGGAGGTCGAAGACTTTGCAAACATCTCTCCGGTGGGAGTCTATATCTGCAGAGTAGATGAGAATATCATCCAGATAGACTACGACCGAGGTAGAGAGCACATCCCAGAAGATATAATTCACAAAGTCTTAGAAAAGGCAGGGGCATTACAAAGCCCCAAGGGCATCCCCAGGTATTCATAGAGCCTGACCCTGGTGTTAAATGCCGTCTTCCATTCGTCCCCCTCACGGATGCGAATCAGGTTGTAAGCACCCTGCAGATCTAGTTTAGTAAATACCCTCGCTCCCCGCAACCTGTCTAATAGCTCTGATATCAGAGGCAGAGGGTATTTATTCTTAACAGTGATGGCGTTAAGACCCCTGTAATCAATGCATGTAGTTCTCTGTTCTTCTTCTGCACAAAGAAAAACCCTGCCCCTGCAGGTGACACTGACTTCCTAATGAATCCTCTTGCCAGATTCTCCTGAATGTATTGGGACATCGCTTCCGTCTCCGGGAGAGACAGGGGATAGACTCGACCCAGGGAGGCTCTGCACCAGGCAAGAGGTCAATAGGACAGTCATAGGGGTGGTGGGGCGGAAGGGTCTCCGCAGCCCTCTTGGAGAATACATCCGCATAGGGCCAATAGTGCTTGGGGAGAGAGGAAAGATCTGCGGGTACTTCAGTAGTAGCAACCTGAATGCAATCCCTCAGACATCTTCCCCCACAAGATTCACTCCATCCCAAAATTCTCCCTGAGGACCACTCTATATGAGGGGAGTGATAACGTAACCAGGGTATCCCTAGCAGGATCTTGTCTATTCCCTCGGGGATGACAAGGAGGGAAATAATCTCCTGATAAGATGCAGACATAGATAATGTAAATGGGATGGTCTGGTGTGTTATTTGTGAGGGCAGTGTCGACCCATTCACCACTCGTACAGTCACCGGCTTGGCAAGCATCACCAGGGGTATTGCGAGGCGTTGGGGAAAGGACATAAAATTCGCCTCCGCCCCAGAATCCACACAAAGCTCGACTGTAAGAGTGGAAGGGCCTAAGGTGATTGTCCCCTTAAAGGACAGTTTGGAGGAAAACACCACTGTGTCTAGTAAACCTCCTCCTACGGTTATTAGACGCGGTCATTTCCCGACCGCTGGGGACATTTCTTGGCATAAAGTCCTATCTGTGGGCAGACATTACAGACCATGGGTATTCGAGCGGCCCGGCACTTAGGTCCTGCTCGAGATACCTCCATGGCCTCATGGGACTCGGACGCCTGAACAGGAGATTCCAGAGGAGTCGCGAAGGTAGGAGCCAACCGGAACCTCTGCCTACACTGGGTTCGCTCCAACCTTCGTTCGTTAAAACGAAGGTCGATGCAGGTGGAAATAGTTATAAGCTCCTCCAGTGTGGCAGGAATCTCCCTGGTGGACAAGGCGTCCTTCACATGGTCAGCCAGTCCCTTCCAAAACACGGGGATAAGGACTTTATCCGGCCACTCTAGCTCAGATGCCAAAGTCCGGAAGTAGATGGCTAATTGACTGAGCATGGACGAGCCCTGTGTCAATGCCAACTGTTGGAGCGCTGTATCATGGTTGACATGAGGTCCCATAAAGACCTGTTTCAGAGAGTCCAAGAAGCGAGGAGCACTCTGCAGCACACGACCACCGCGCTCCCACAGCGGCGTTGCCCACTCCAACGCCCTGCACGACAGAAGGGATAAAATAAATCCCACTTTAGCCCGTTCCATGGGAAAACGTGCAGCCAGGAGCTCTAGATGTATAGCACACTGATTCACAAATCCCCAACACACAGCTTACTGTCACCAGCAAACTTGTCTGGTAACGGGAGATGGGATAAAGTCGGAGCAGGGGTGGCAGTGGACAAACTGGCTGCAGCTACGCTAGCAGCCTGAACAGGGACTGCGGTGACATCCACAGCCGAGGTTGTGCGTTCAAGAGCCGCCAACCTACCCTCCAACTGCTGGATGTACCGCTGTAGACGCTGATCGTCCGCCATTACTAGCCAGACCCTTGTGCCAGTATACTGTTAGGGCTTGTGAAATGCACCGAGTAAATATAGAGATAGTATAGATGCATTCGCAGCCCGGGGTCCACTGTGCAGGAGTGGTACCTGCTGCTAGTAAATGGCAGCACTATATGGCGGTACTACGCCTGAATAGACACGGGTACCATCACCCAGTCTGTATAAGAGCGAACTCTGTTGCTTCACAGAGTCGCTGGAATTAAAGATAACGCTGTGCCCTGTTAGCATTCACAGGGCACAGCAATTGGATACTAGTGGGATCCCTGCAACTCACCCCCACTATGCTGGTGGTTGATCCCGCTCTGACCCTCGGTGGCTTTTGAGCCCACACCTGAGGACACCCTGAGTCAGATGCTGGGATCAAACGGGAGTTCCCACCCTACACTGATGGATTGTCAGGAGACGCTAAAGATAGCCACACAGAGTGCATACAGTACCACAGCGGCAGTCACTGCAGGATAGACGCAGTATATTTTGTGCCTGGTGCTGGATGGCACTATCTGGCGCTAGACAGCTACAACACTCGCGAGTAGTGTTGAGCATTCCGATACCGCAAGTATCGGGTATCGGCCGATATTTGCGGTATCGGAATTCCGATACCGAGATCCGATACTTTTGTTGTATCGGGAATCGGTATCGGGATCGATATAATGTGTAAAATAAAGAATTAAAATAAAAAATATTGATATACTCACCTCTCCGACGCAGCCTGCACCTTACCGAGGGAACCGGCAGCCTTCTTTGCTTAAAATGCGCGCGTTTACTGCCTTCCGTGACGTCACGGCTTCTGATTGGTCGCGTGCCGCCCATGTGACCGCGACGCGACCAATAACAAGCCGTGACGTAATTCTCAGGTCCTAAATGCCTAATTCTAGGCATTCAGGACCTGAAAATTACGTCACGGCTTGTGATTGGTCGCGTCGCAGTCACATGGGCGGCACGCGACCAATCAGAAGCCGTGACGTCACGGAAGGCATTAAACGCGCGCATTTTAAGCAAAGAAGGCTGCCGGTTCCCTCGGTAAGGTGCAGGCTGCGTCGGAGAAGTGAGTATATCAATATTTTTTATTTTAATTCTTTATTTTACACATTAATATGGATCCCAGGGCCTGAAGGAGAGTTTCCTCTCCTTCAGACCCTGGGAACCATCAGGGATACCGTCCGATACTTGAGTCCCATTGACTTGTATTGGTATCGGGTATCGGTATCGGATTAGATCCGATACTTTGCCGGTATCGGCCGATACTTTCCGATACCGATACTTTCAAGTATCGGACGGTATCGCTCAACACTACTCGCGAGCATTCAACAACTCTAGGGATGGGAATGATTTGGAGATTTCACCAGAACAGGCATACATCCACACTGTCACGATACTGGCGATACAGGACTGAAGGTCAGTGGCCAAAGCAGGTGTATACAAGTGACCGGACCGTGGAAAGACTTCTGGAGATGCAATATATGGCAGTGGCAGTTCAATATATCCGCAGATGCAGGGACCAGCCCGAGCAAGGGCCGGCCTGGATCACACACGTGCACAAAGTCCGTATGAGCAGCAGGAATTCAGGGTAGTAGCAGCAGAATATCAATAAGAAGCAGGGAGATCCCAGCAAGACACCTTACAACCAGGAGCTCAGAGATTGCTTCACTCAGTTAGACTGAGCACACAAAATACTCAGCAACAGGAATCTGCAGTATAGCAGGTCCAATCAAGCTCAGCAAGCAAGTTCCAAATAGCTCATCAAGCAAAGGAACAGACTAGCAAACAAAGCGTCTCAAGTTCAAATCCTAACAAACAAATACTGAATTATACTAGCACATGGCAATGCAGCCATGCGAACCTTTTATAGAGGAAGCTCTCCAGGACCTTCCTAGTGGTCCAATAGGAGCTGCTACAGGACCTGAGCATGTGACCCCCAACCTCCAATGAGAGGTCGTCCCTTGGGCATGTTCAGTAGAGGAAAAACAGGACTTAGTCCCAGAAGCGTCTGCTCGCCGCTGAACAGTGCTGGTTACAATGGCTGAGCCTGAAAGATCAGCAGTAACCAAGCGCACAGTATCTGACTGAGCCAGACACTAGGACCGACCTCTCTGCTGAGCAGGCTCCATTGCGGCTGAAGAAGAATGGGAGACCGCAGCGGAGGTGGTTCGAGATTCCCCCTGTGCAGCGGCGGGAACTTAACATATATAAATATGTATACAGCTCTGGCAAAAATTAAGAGACCACTGCAAAATTTTCAGTTCGTCTGATTTTTCTTTTTATATGTATATTTTTGAGTGAAATGGATGTGAATACTTTTCTGCCCAATGATAACAAAAGTATTCTAGGAGTGATACCTTTGCCACAATACAATTTGCTATTGTACTTTGAGTAAAATGTAAATTGTTCTTCTATTCTATAAACTACTGACAACATGTCTCCAAAGTTATTATTATTATTATTATTATTATTTATTGTTATAGCGCCATTTATTCCATGGCGCTTTACAAGTGAGGAGGGGTATACATAATAAAAACAAGTACAATAATCTTGAACAATACAAGTCATAACTGATACAGTAGGAGAGAGGACCCTGCCCGCGAAGGCTCACAATCTACAAGGGATGGGTGAGAATACAGTAGGTGAGGATAGAGCTGATCGTGCAGCGGTTGGTTGATCGGTGGTTACTGCAGGTTATAGGCTTGTCGGAAGAGGTGGGTCTTAAGATTCTTTTTGAAGGTTTCGATGGTGGGCGAGAGTCTGATGTGTTGTGGTAGAGGGTTCCAGAGTAGGGGTGATACGCGAGAGAAATCTTGTATACGATTGTGGGAAGAGGAGATAAGAGGGGAGTAGAGAAGGAGATCTTGTGAGGATCGGAGGTTGCGTGTAGGAAAGTACCGGGAGATGAGGTCACAGATGTAAGGAGGAGACAGGTTGTGGATGGCTTTGTACGTCATGGTTAGGGTTTTGTACTGGAGTCTCTGGGCAATGGGGAGCCATTCCAAGCAATACATTTTGTATTTATTTTCTGAAAATGAGAAATGGTCAAAATAACAAAAAAATTAATTGCTTGCAATTTTACTCAGACAAATTGAAAATTTTGCAGTGGTCTCTTAATTTTGAACAGAGATGTATATATGTATATGTATGCATGTGCATGTATATGTATGTATATGTGTATGTATATGTATGTGTATGTATATGCATGTATGTGTGTATATGTGTATGTATGTATGTATATGTATGTATATGTGTATATGTATGTGTATGTTTGCTTATGTATGTATATGAATGTCTATATGCAAATTGCCTCTGCTAAAAAAAAGAGGACTTAACTCTATAGCGCCACCTATTGGAAGTAGCGATCCTACAAGTCACAATCAACCCATTAACGAGTCGTGCAATATGACTTAGGATAAAAGCCACAGGGTTGATTGTGACTTGTAGGATCGCTACTTCCAATAGGTGGCGCTATAGAGTTAAGTCCTCTTTTTTTTCAGCAGAGGCAATTTGCATATTTAAATTCCCAGAGGAGCATTGCACGGCGAATAAGCCTCCTTACCTTGACAAGCCAGCTGGTATGTCACTCTCCATAAGGAGAAACGTTACCCCTATGAATGTCTATGAATGTATATGTGTATGTATGTATATGTATATGTATGTGTATGTATGTATATGTATGTATATGTGGAGAAACTGGGTCAGTGGGTGCTCTCGTCCGTTGGCCCGGCTTCCTTTAGCAAGACCAGGGCTCATACCACTGAAGGCCCTCTCTCTCCCCGTGGGCAAGACACTACTCAGACAACACAGGGTGAGGGTAAAACAGTGTGGCAATACTTTATTGAACCACAACACACATTAGCAATCAGAACAGTCCCAGCAAATACCTAAGATGATGCAAATTACAGGGTCTCACCCTTCAGAGCTCCCAGGGTCGCTACCCCACCTGTGATACACACAGAGAGGAGGTAACGACAAGCATAGGGAGATGAGAGTCCATAGAGTCTATACAAGGTCCAAAGCCAGTTGGCATGAGATGTTCTCTGAATATCTCCATGGAACCAGGCGACTGGCAAGGTCCCAATTCTGGCTTTCTCCAAACATATCCATGGTTCAGCGGTGGTCAAATGTGGTAGCTCTGTATTACTTCAGTTGGAGTGATGATGCCATGACTTCTGTATTGTAGGTTCCCTGAACACAAACAGATCTTCTTTTTTATAGGTCACAACTACTCATTCATACATACAGTATCTTTCCTGTATCAACTTCTCATTCAGTCATTCCACCACAGGTTTGGGGGAAGGAGGGAGGAGGCCATCTTTTCACTGCAGGAGTGTGAAAACAACATGCCTAGATTGTCCTTCATATTGCAGAGCACCAATGGGTCATCAACATATTAACAAACATTCAAACATTGTGCCTTTGTTTCCCAAAGATAGTAGAACAATACTCGGACAGATACAATAGCTAATCAGCAGCCAGTCAACAAATGGCAGCCACAGAATTCATTACAATAGGGGCCAACAGTCATTCTCACATCACCTCTAGCTCATGTCCCTGGCCTACTGAAATAATATGTCTGGATAATTCAGATTAAATGTGATATCGCCACAGCATGTGTATGTGTATGTATATATGTGTGTGTGTGTGTGTGTTTGTATATATATATATATATATATATATATATATATATATATATATATATATATATAATGTGTTTTGAAGAACATTTTGTTTGAAAATGATGGTAAATGACAGAGTTGCTGTATGTAAAAGCTCGTGTTAAAATCACATAAAATCATGCATTCGGATGTAAATCAGATGCTAGGTGCGAGAAAATTGCATAATCACATTGCAAACGCATTACACATGCATGACCATACGGAGAACACTTGTGCGACTCTCGGCAGGGAGACTCGGACCGATTTTGCATACGTAAGTGTGACCCCAGCCTTACAAGCTATCCTGACAGATGTTTAGAATGAGTAACTGACTGATTCTCAGTTAACTCCTTCTGCAGCCAGTAATAGACGGTGTAATGCAGAGGTTATATCTGGCATATGGTTCAAAATATTTAATTAAACCCAATTGCATAATGGTAGACAACCACTTTAGGAGGTGGCATAATATCATGGTTAGTTATATCATATATTGTCTGGTTCCAGGTCCCATCCCCTATGTTATCACCACTGAGATGTTTCGTCAGGCCTCCCGCCCGGCAGCCTTTATGGTGGCTGGCAGTGTACACTGGCTATCCAATTTCACAGTTGGACTCATTTTTGAGTACCTGAGGGTGAGTTCTGTTTTGCAATATTTATTAAAAATGTATTTGAAATTATTCAATGTCCTTGATCACTTAATTTTTCTTTTTCTTGCAGAAAGGATTAGGCTCCTACTGTTTCATCCTTTTTGCTGCAATCTGTCTAGCGACTTTCCTCTTCATATTATTTGTGGTTCCAGAAACGAAGGGTAAAACATTTTTGGAAATCAGTCAACTTATGGCAAAGAAAAATGGACTTGATGAAATAACGGACTGCAAAGAAATCCAGGATCTGAATCCAGCGATAATGGACACCACACTGGAGAAATCAGATATTGCCTTTAACACCCCTCTCTGATCATATTAACCCCCCATAGTGTAAAACATTCATATGAAACTTTTTATAAAAAGTTTTTAAAAATGATAACATTTCATTTGCTTTATTTTGATGTGACTCGTAAAAAAAAAAAAAAAAAAAAGATGGAAACATTTACAAAACAATTTCTTTATTGTTTTAAACAATAGTATAATTGTATCAGGTGCAAATATTGTGGTAATACCCTGACTCTGCACCCCAAAAGGATAGTTCGTCATCCTCATTGCATCTTTTTAAGCATCAATTTCTTTCTTTCTCTTAAAATTAAATCTTAAATGACCTTAGAATTAGAAGCGAGAGTAGAAAGTAAATCATCGCTTGTCCATGTGATATAAAATGTATTATCCAACCTATTAATAAGAGAATACATAATCTTTTAATAGTTTGTCTAATGAAAAAAAATGGATGCGCACATTGCACTGGAGGTGAGATAGATACAGTACCCCTAATATGGTTAAATTAAAGGAAACCTGTCACATTGAGATAGTTGTCTGGGTACCAAGTTAAAGAGCAAATTGATGATTAATTTCTAAGAATTTTCTATTAATTATCAGAATAAACTGCATGTTTTTCCCTTTCATCTGTCAATCACTGATTAGGACTACCCACTGGACTCCTAACCCCAGAACAATCAGAGATTTTAATACATAAATTATGCATTTTTTAATATTTTCTAAATTATTTATCATTCTGCTCCGCTCCTCCAGGTCAACATTCTCCAACTCGCAGATCCGACCCCTAGTTCAAAAGAGACAGGTTACCTGTAATTTGCAAAAAAATATGTAATTTTATTATTATGTAATTTTTTTTTATCCAATGTAAATGCCGCTGTTCTCCTGAATTCGGTGTTGTTTTTCTTTTGTTTTTGCGCCTCTCTGTTCCTGAGATATGGCCCCATAATTCCAGTATATAAATCTAGTCTTTTTAGGTGAGTGGGCGTGGTTCTCACTATTCCTCTTCTTGAGGAACACGCCCAGTTGGCCAAGAAGCCTAGATTTGTATACAGGGAAAATGGGCCATATTTTAGGAATGGAGAGGCACAGGAACAAGACAAAAACAGCACCGGATTCAGGAGAACAGAGGGATTTATTCCAAGTAAAAAAATACATATTTATCGCAAGAGATGGGAACTAATACCATATAGTATTAAAATGATTCAACAGCTATTATCTGCCTCAAGGATGACCCCACCAGACACAATCATGGAGGTCTCTCCCCAAGATATTACGTCTCCCCTTGGTCCTGACTTTTGACATTTACTTAGGGCAGCAATCTCTTCAGCACTTAGATGGCGACTCCAGAGGTGAAGTTCACTTAACCGTCCAATAAAGCTGTAATTAAACAATCCCAAGAGATCAAACCTGTCTTTTGCAAGAAGAACTAGACCTCCAGGTTTAATGTCATATCCTTTCCGGAGATGTTTTTCTTTTCCTTGAAGCCCACTCACCCAGAGATCAGTCTTCCCAGAAGAAGACTCCCATTGGACACAGTAATGAACCCAATCCTCGGACGTGTGATGTATATTAAAATCAACAGATTCCCCCCCGATCCATAGATGTATTCCAGACCCCACGCTCAAGACCAGTTCATTGTCACTATTTGTGGTCGCATAAGAAAACACTTTCTGAATGCGTTCCTGCCTGGTTCTCACCCACATACACAGGGTAAAATCAGTCAACTTTAAGGGTCTAAGTAGCTGAACCTCCACGTGGGCAGCTGGGTGATTACTGGCAAAATAGAAAGAAGGATATTGTGGAACCACAGGAGAACCTATGTGAGAAAAACACATTGAGATGTAGTCAGTCTTTAGAATTCTTTGACATGAAATGCGATACTGAAAAAAACAGCTGGTAAATATAAGAGGAGCAGAAGCCATAAAATAGTTTAATAACTATACCATTATGGTAAAAAATATACTTCAAGTAAACCAACAGCACATTTTGGACTTGAACCCAGTTCTTTTGCAGATTCTGTGGGATCCAGTTCTAGTTCAAATGCATTGTTTATGCAAAGCATGCATAAGATATTTTTTATTTATATAGAAGTAATCTCAGAGAATCCTTGGAACAGTCACATAGAAGATCCAATTTTACTCTTCTCACCATGACTGGTGCTTTAAGACTAAAGCACCGGGAAAAGATCTATGGCAGCAGCTACTAAAACACCCTTTAACAAGTGCTAAAGAGTTAACACCACTGGTATGATAAACTGCATGTAATCCAAATTATCCTAGCTTTGAAACCCTTTCTTTTTTTCTATATCGGTGATGGCGCGCCACAAACGCCAATGAGAATATTCAGTGAGTTTTGTATTTGTCTCCAATCAACAAAGCCAAGCAAATCCATGGGGAATTTGTTTATAGACTACTCTCTGAACAAGAAGGCACAAGAGTCACAGGAGCGTGGAAGTATGGTTCCATGTTGGGAATTTTTACAAGATCTGGATCATATTAATTTTATATTCTCAAACAAAACTGAAAAAACAACGTTGCTAAATCACCCCAAAAAATAGTTCTATAAGAAAAAGAAAAATGTTGATAATTGTTTTTTGTTTTCAATATGTCGCATTCTGTATTAACGGTTTAAAAATAGAAATCATCCAATTTTCACACCGGCCACTGATTCTTTTTTTAGACTCTAACTTCCTATTGCTTTAGGAAACAACACATGTCCAGACCCCAACCCTTTCTTTTTATATTGAAGCGTCTAATGAGCATATCATGCGCAAAGTCTGCAGCAGCAACATTATAAAAAAAAAATTGTGGTCAGTGTGAAAACTGAAAGATTACTATTTTTGTGTTAAATATAGAACATGGTATTTAAACAAATAAAATCAAAATTGTCTATTTTTTGTTTTCAAAAACACATGTAACACAAAGCCTGATATAAAACGTAGGTCATTTTCTGAATGTGGCACTGAATAAGTGGGAATTCAATTTAAAAATTGTCAGCAAAGAGCAAAATTTGAAGTCCTGTTTTCCTAACTTCTTGTTCTTATTAGTCCAATCTTTATTTGACATATAACAGCCTGATGTTGTTTTTTACAGAAAGAAAAAGACTGCAAAAAAGCAGCCAAAAAGAGAGTCTGGATTTGGTTCATGACTAAACTTATCTATTTCAAACAAAGTTTCTGTAATGTGAAAGAACAGCACACAGATGCCATCCATTTTGCATCTATGCTCAGGATCGGACTGTCCCACTGTGGAACAGGTGAATTCCCTGGTGGGCCCCCCATATGTACAGGAGTAGGCCTCCCACCCCTCTATATGAGCAGTGGTTGGCACAATACACTTGATTATGTACAGACAAAGGCAACATCTCATCATTCATTCATTAAACTACTTTGTTTATTATTATATAGAAGCAGAGCCAAATCTGTGAAAAAGGGTATTATAATATTTTTGTGAAGTTGAAGAGTGGGACCCAGAGTAAATATTAATGGTGGGCCCGTGCCACCCTAGTCCGACAATGTGTGTGCTACCCAAATACAAAATTATAAATTTAAATATGTATGATTGTGCAACAGATCACAGTCAGATTGTATATGCATTGGAGTGTTTCTCACCTGCACGACCTTTTGGCTGGTCATTCCCCACCTTCTTTTTCACATCTAAAATTTCAGACTCAATTTGGGTCAGTTTAGTGGTGATCTCTTGCTGGCAAATTTCTGCGAGGAAATACAATCAAACATCTTCCTACAATGACTGATAACACACTTTTACCATACATGCAAAATATTATACAGTATAAAGAGTAACATCGTAATTAGAACTTATAGATATTGGTGTGTGGATGGATAACTAAGGGTACTGTCTCACAGTGGCACTTTTGTCGCTACGACGGTACGATCCGTGACGTTCCAGCGAAATCCATACGATATCGCTGTGTCTGACACGCAGCAGCGATCAGGGACCCTGCTGAGAATCGTATGTCATAGCAGATCGATTGGAACTTTCTTTCGTCGCTGGATCTCCCGCTGTCATCGTTGGATCGGTGTGTGTGACACGGATCCAACGATGTGTTCGCTTGTAACCAGGGTAAACATCGGGTTACTAAGCACAGGGCCGCGCTTAGTAACCCGATGTTTACCCTGGTTACCATTGTAAATGTAAAAAAAACCAAACAGTACATACTTACATTCCGGTGTCTGTCCCCCGGCCTCAGCTTCCCTGCACTGTCTCAGTGCCGGCCGGCAGTAAAGCAGAGCGGTGACGTCACCGCTGTGCTTTACGGCCGGCCGGCGCTCACAGTCAGTGCGGGAAGCTGACGGCGAGGGGACAGACACCGGAATGTGAGTATGTAGTGTTTGGTTTTTTTTACATTTACAATGGTAACCAGGGTAAACATCGCGGCCCTGCGCTTAGTAACCCGACGTTTACCCTGGTTACCAGTGAAGACATCGCTGGATCGGTGTCACACACACCGATCCAGCGATGTCAGCGGGTGATCCAGCGACGAAATAAGGTGCTGGGCTTCTATCTCCGACCAACTATGTCAGAGCAGGATCCAGATCGCTGCTGCATGTCAAACACAACGATATCGCTATCCAGGACGCTGCAACGTCACGGATCGCTAGCGATATAGTTGTTAAGTCGCTTAGTGTGAAGGTACCTTAAGGAGGTTACAAACACGATCGCACTGAATTGTTACTGTTCATTTGCTTCCTAAATGGAAATTAAATCGCTTTTTAAGCAGTTTTTATTACTAGGATTCTATCATTTCACTGCAGTAGTAATAAAAAGCAGGGTGTGATTGTTTGACAAGAAATAAAATTACTAAAAACTTTATTGAATAAGTCTTTAAAAATTGGCCCTATATTGGCTACAAAACGAACAAACATACATTGAAAAAAAATCACACAATAGACATTCGACTATGTTGCTGTTGGTTTTTGGATTGGTGGTCATTGCTTTTTTCTTTCATTTCACTGCAGTACAGTTTGTGTGACTCCTTCACATAGCTGGCTGTACTGCTGTTAATATAACAATGAGAAAAGAGATTTGAACAAAGCCAGGATCAGTTCTCAGTGTAGAGTGGAAAATTTGCCCTGTAGATTACTGAGTGAAGGGAGGAAAGCATTCAGATTTTTACAGAGGGCAGATCACACAGACTGTACTATATGTTTAGCACTTTCGCGTAGCTGGCTGTACTGCTGTTTCTGACGTAGATGCTGACAAAACACTGCTCTTGTCTGTGCTCAAATGTCTTTCTCATTGTTAGAGTAGAGTGGAAAATGTGACCTCTTCATGGTCTGTCAGCACAAGGGAAGAAAAAAGATGGACTGTAGAGGAGAGATTACTCCAGGAATGAAGCTGGACTGATACAAGAGAGCTAGTGATGACCTAGCAAGAATTACTGAGGGGAACACGTCCACATATCAAACTAAGAGTAGGCTGCAAACTACATATTAGAGAGTTTATAAAGGAGTAAAACCATGGAAATATTGCAATATGAAACTTAATGAAACTACTCACATACAAAAAAATATTTTTTTTACAAATTCTGTAACAGTCACAATACTGGAGTTTAAAGAGGCTGAGCACCAAGTATGGACAACAGGGGTTGTTACATTAACTCTTTAATTGCCCTAGTTCACGAAGGAAGAAACAAATAACCCCACTGACCAATGAGCTGAGAAGTTCACTTACCTTTTGACAATTTTACTCGGAAGGAAGAATGCACCACGCGATCATTCAGGGGCTGTGCATGGCGGTAATCATTACGTAAAGTATTATTATGCCAATCAAGCAATGTCCCCTCCAACAATTTGATCTGCAGAGGATATAAAAGATCGAATAGGAACAAATGTGACAAAATTAACTCAAGTTGATCTTATAAAGTACAGTAAGTAACAATGGCAATACAACTTCTAGCTATCCTGCTTCACTGACTACAAGAACAAAGTCATGAGTAAGGAGAAAGTTTTTTTTCTAGGACTTTATTATTAAAGTCTAACTGTAGTTTTAAGTAATGTTTCAGAAAACCCTGTTGTGTTATTCCCATACACTACATTACATTTTTTTAACAATTTTTCCTACAAAGGCTGCAGTCACTAGAAGCTGCAGCGATTTCCCTGTGTGTCCTCCGTCTCTGTCTCCCTCCATCATCTACCCCATTCTTGCTTTTATGACCCTCACTGAAGGCAGAACTGTAGACAGATTTGAGCAGTATTTTAGAGTGAATGATCAGTACTGATATAATCGCTATTAAAACTTGCAAGGACCTCAGGAGTCAATACTTAATCAGTCTGTGATCAGTAAGAGGTTTTACCTGATTTTGAGAGAGGATGATATGAGAGTCAAAAACCGTCCACAGCACATTCTCTGTACAGGGCGGAGTGGTAAGGGAGCCCTGGTAGCGGTAATAATTGTCCAGGTCTTCAGGCAACATCGCCAAGGGGTTAATTGTCTTTATTTCAGTTTCTTGCCCTGAAGTGAGAAAAGCCAGATGGGTGTATGCAAAAGAAGTTTGGTCTCGTGAGCGTGCGTGTATGAACACTTCAGGCTGATATATTCTTCATATTCTGATTAAATGATTCCGTTCACACGTCCAGTCTTAATTTCTATTGATAGATTAGTTTGTGGAGCATAAGACCAGAAATAAAACATTCATTTATAGGATGTGAACTTTCTAAAATGCCCTCCGTTTGCATCAGTGCCATCTGCTATCCACTTTTTTACCGATGGGAAAATAAAAATGCAGTATGCATAACTTTTCTTATTCTGTCCAAAAAAAACGGATAGAAAATGGAACAGACAGTTCCATTTTTTCATTATTATTTTTATTTTTTGATTTTTTTAACAATAAAGTCATACATTAGTTCATCCTCTGTTTTTTGAGCTGTGCCTGCCCAGAAAACTAGAGCAAAATTAGATCAGTTCAGAACAAAACAAATACGGATTCTAAAGGGAAAACTTCCATTCTTACATTAATCCATTAGTGGATTCGCTTTAAAACCTTCAACTGTGATTTCTGTTTTACATCCACTTTTTGCACACGTCAATTTTTTTTTTAAATACTTTAACACCGACGGATGAAAACTGGATATATGAACAAAACCGAAAGTGCGGCTACAACAAGTGCGCCCAGCCCAAACATTGGAGAGTAGGGTGTAAATTTTCAAATGGTATGAAGTTACAAATAATGTATATCTTATGGAAAAAGTTGGCTGAAATAGCCTTTTTTCTAGATCACGGTCACACCTTCAGTATTTGGTCAGTATTTTACATCAGTATATGTAAGCCAAAACCAGGAGTGGGTGATAAATACAGAAGTGATGACATGTTTCTATTATATTTTTCCTCTGATTGTTCAGTACCTGCATATCGGATCTTGGCTAGCCTGGAAATTACTTCACTGTAATAAGTATTTTCAAAATGGCCGTCCTGAAAATAATGAAAAGAAAAAAGATTATTGAAGGTGTTACACAATTGTTTGAGTTTAGATATAGAATCGGATCCATCGACAGTGTCTGTCAGCTACCGCCAGCACATGACGGAGCCCATATTTAATTACAATGGGATATTTCATGCTCCATTCTTTTGATGTAAAAAATGGCCAATTTAGCCCTAACTTTTACCATCAAGTCTGACTATGAACTTCTGCACATATTGGGTAATATTGTTGTGAATTGTTCAGTGCAGATTATGACAGCCCATGCCAACACTGCATTGACAGTCTACAGGCTAACATAGCAATAACAAAAAACTGACTAGCACATCCAAGCTAGTGTGAATAGGTGTTAACTTAGGAGCAGCTACCTACACGTATGATATACAAAAAAGCTACACTCTATCATGCTAAAGCATGTCAATGTGAAATATAAAACCCTAGTCCATGCCCTCATCATCTCCTGCCTTGACTACTGCAACTTCCCGCTCTGTGGCCTCCCCTCTAACACTCTCGCACCCCTCCAATCTATTCTAAACTCTGCTGCCCGACTAATCCACCTGTCCCCCGCTATTCCCCGGCCCCTCCCCTCTGTCAATCCCTTCACTGGTTTCCCATTGCCCAGAGACTCCAGTACAAAACCCTAACCATGACATACAAAGCCATCCACAACCTGTCTCTTCCATACATCTGTGACCTCGTCTCCTGGTACTTACCTACACGCAACTTCCGATCCTCACAAGATCTCCTTCTCTACTCCCCTCTTATTTCCTCTTCCCACAATCGTATACAAGATTTCTCTCGCGTATCACCCCTACTCTGGAACCCTCTACCACAACACATCAGACTCTCGCCTACCATTGAAACCTTCAAAAAGAGCCTGAAGACCCACCTCTTCCGACAAGCCTATTGTATTGTTTAAGAATATTGTACTTGTTTTTATTATGTATACCCCTCCTCACATGTAAAGCGCCATGGAATAAATGGCGCTATAACAATAAATAATAATAATAATATATGAAATATGAATAGTTATACGGCTTCTGAATACTAGGAAAAAAAATTAAACGCTTTGCACACAATTTGGCCAAGTTATGTCTGCCCATCAGCCAATGTCAATGCGGTCTCAGAAAAAAAATTCTGAGACCACCTTGACGTTGGTTGATGGGCAGACATAACTTGGCCAAATTGTGTACAGGCTACCAGAAACCGAGTAGAACAAACAGTGGCTTGCTTGCAATACGGTTAAATAGATGCATCCCATATACCCTGTTCATACCAAGGCAAAAATATCTAATCGTTGCATGAACTCAGCTAACTCATACACAATTCCTACAATTAAATGATCATCTATCACTATCACAGATCTCTTTTTTTTGTAGCGGCAAACAGGCTCGGCCAGACATGCCAGAGTCACTTATAACGTGGTGCCTGGATTAAAAATGGTGATCAGTTTTAAAGAGGTTGTCCGGTGAAATTAAAACATCACCTATATGCAGAAGGTGGCAACTTGCTGTTTGGTGGTTGTCCCACAGAGATCGGCAGAATGGGGAATTAATATCCAAGACGGGAAACCTTTATTCCCATTAAAATTGAGCAGCAAGTTGGATGCCTGACCGCTGCCTCAATCATTCTCTATGGAGAATCTATAAGTCATCACCTATCTTAATGATAGGTTATAATGGGATGAAAACAAGGTAGGGACAGAAGAAGGGACATTCTGGGATCACGTTCTATTCCGGGTACGCATCTCAGCTAAAGAATAGAGCGTCATCACTTCCGGTCTCACGGGAGCAGCCTACGCTAAAGCCACAGTGGTTAGAGCAGAGGTGCAAAGAATATTTTATTTATTATTAACCCAATCTTCCTTATTTTTAAATTCAAAAAACCATTTTAAGGAAAATAATAAGAAAAAAAAATTGCAATGTTTCTTGTCATTTCAACAACCGAACATGTTTCATCTTAAGCTATTGCCTACCGCATACAGGAAAGCAAGTACGGCGAGGCCGTTGGGTTTGTCTTTGGCCTCATCAAAGGTCTTGTATAATTGGGAGTTGTAGTGCACAATATGCAGCTGTGGAGACAAGCAATGAGATATCAGCTTCTATAACAAGTAACCTACTTTCGTTAGTTATGCACCGTACATGAAGCACCAACCTCTGCCATGTATCTCATGCCATCGACAGTGTGCTCCGAGCCGCTCGTCTCCAGATCCAGTCCTCCCCAGTGCAGGTGCATCTGTACGGCAGTGTAGATGTACGGGAGTCCTTTTGAAATTTTCATTGTAGGTGGAAGCTCAATTTGCACTGTGTGTTTCAAAAATACAAGAGTGGAAAAATAGCTTTATAGTTTCTTTCCACCTTAATAATAAAGCTGCCCATTTCCTTACATTTTCCTATTTTGGAACCCCCTGTATGAACCAGAGAAGAGAGAGGTCACAGCACAAAAAACGTTTACAATTTGTTGTTACTGCATGTGTTGCAGCTGTTGAAAAGTCGCGAGACATGTAGGCGTGGGGACTTGAACATATTTTTCGAGCACGCCGAAGTCACTCGGTTAGCACCTGAGCATGCTCAGATAACACCTTATCCAAGCAATTTCACTCATCACTAGATCTCATATTTGCAATACTCTCCAGCCCCTGACCTTTTCTATGTACCCCCAGGGTTCCGTTTATTGATTCTGGCACCTCACTTTGGCAATATTATCTGCAGATTATCAGCCATATTCCAGGGACATGACCTAGGAATTCCTTGTGCAAAATCCTACCCCCTAAAGAGGCTTTTTAATGTGTGAAATTGCAAAATTATTTAGTCTCGGCATCGGTGTAGCCCTAAACCACATCTAAGGCAGCACTGACTCTACAAGATTATTGTGACTAACATTCCTGGGAACTCTTGTTTCACGCTAATGTTTTTGTCTGAACAGGACGCCAAACACCTGATGAACAAGCAAAACTGTAATTTGTCAAGTGAAATTATATTTTGTGCTGCACAAAAGAACATCACTCTCGACAGCACATCGTCCTGTGGATCATTATCATTAAAGAAGTATTCCCATCTCTTAGATCCTATCCCAATATGTAGTAGATGTAATAACAATAATATCTGCAAGCACCTCCACTTAGAAATGTAGTATAGTTCTTCTGATTCGCTATGTCACTTACCCCATGTGCAGGGCATTAGAGTAGCTTAGATATCCATGGTTACGACCACAAACAACTAACCAACTGTCACTGAGTAGTCATCACCATGGATACCTAAGCTACTAGAATGCCCTGTACATGGGGTAAGTGACATAGCGAATCAGAAGAACTATACTACATTTCTAATTGGAAGGATTTGAAAATATTATTATTATTACACCTACTACACATTGAGATAGGATCTTGGAGATGGCAATACCCCTTTAAGTAAATTGCTTTTATTTGTCTTTATAGGTTCGGATACTATTGAAGTACAAGCTCTGAAGCCCCTGAGGTAGCTGCCAACTGTAGAAATGATACTCATGTGATTGTCATTCCACCTTTACAGTCCAGGAGATATTTACTGCCTTTGCTTTGGGTGATATTTTATTTTACAGTAGTGTCTTTATTTTTACCCATTTTGGGGACTCTTTTGATGCTGTGTTATTAGATATCTAGTTTATGGCTGTTCATACAGTATCATCTTGTTTATTCGTAGCTGGCACGCAATGGACATTATTATCACTATTGTTTTGGTCCCACTCATAAATCTTTTCCTTTATCATTTTTTTAAAGGCTAGATTTGGTGGTCGGGGTGGGGAAGGTGAAATTCTTATAGGTGACACTAGTTTCTAATTTTTACTTTTTTAACTCGTGTTTTATTCTTCATATGTAATACAGTTTGAGATCTATTTGGTGTGTGCCTCTATTAAGTTCTCATTTTATGGGGGGGGGATCCGGAGTTGGACCACCCACTGGACTCCTAAGCCCAGAATGAGTTTTTCAGAATCTTTTTACAAAAAACATAAATCAATCTGCTCTACAACATGCTATGGTGTAATGGACTGACATGGATAGACATATAACCAAGCATTCACAGGATCCATTATACGTATACAAAGCCTCATTATGTTTCATTGTCATGGACCTCAACTCTTTAATGTCCTTTTACATGATTACAAGACAGAACCCTTTTTATGGTTGTACTTAAAAGGTTAATCTTCAGGAGCGCACTGCTCCCCTGCCTCCCGGCTTCCTTTTTTTTGCTGCAGTGCGCTCCTGATGATTGACAATTCAGACCAGCAGCATTGCCACGCTGTGAGCAGAGATAGCTTTGCCTCTGCAGTATCGGAGGGTCGCAGGTGCCCCGAAGGTGGCGGGGTGAAGGATCAGCTCCAGGGCAGACCTTGTAAACTATATAGCAAAAAAACTTGGCAAGCACTGGCATCCTTGTCTTGGACACCAACCACCTTTGATAAACTACAGTGGTGTCCGGTAACTTATTCATTGAACAGTAAACTATAAAATGAAAAATCCCGCTGGTCTTGAGATTGGGGATGATTTTTAATAAGAATTATATTGCAAAGCTTCTTGTTTTTACACACATTCCAATTTCACCTGTTTATTATGAGATAACTTCTTTAATTAATTGATCTCCTTCTGCAAAGTAATAAACGATCGTGCTCATGTGCATGGTTATATTATGACCTAAAATACCCTCCAAGTTGTACAGAGCCACAAAGGAGCACCTAGAGACCATTAAGGGACCCTTCTGTACATCAGTATGCTGCATCCTTTTTTTTCCCTGACTGATCCTTAAAAATTGTGACATGCTCCTTCAGATGCCATATTATAAGAATTTCCACCATACAGAATGGTGAGGAGCACATTATGGTGGCACACGGAGCCCCATATGGACTTTTTGGAACCTTACATATTATTATTATTATTATTATTATAGTGCCATTTATTCCATGGCACTTTACATGTGAGGAGGGGTATACATAGTAAAAACAAGTATAATAATCTTAAACAATACAGGACTCTGCCCGCGAAGGCTCACAATCTACAAGGGATGGGTGAGAATACAGTAGGTGAGGGTAGAGCTGGTCGTGCAGCGGTTTGGTCGATCGGTGGTTACTGCAGGTTGTAGGCTTGTCGGAAGAGGTGGGTCTTCAGGCTCTTTTTGAAGGTTTCGATGGTAGGCGAGAGTCTAATATGTTGTGGTAGAGAGTTCCAGAGTATGGGTTGATGTGAGAGAGAAATCTTGTATGCGATTGTGGGAAGAGGAGATAAGAGGGGAGTAGAGAAGGAGATCTTGTGAGGATCGGAGGTTGCGTGCAGGTAAGTACCGGGAGACGAGGTCACAGATGTACGGAGGAGACAGGTTGTGGATGGCTTTGTATGTCATGGTTAGGGTTTTGTACTGGAGTCTCTGGGTAATGGGGAGCCAGTGAAGGGATTGACAGAGGGAAGAGTCCGGGAATAGCGGGGGGACAGGTGGATTAGTCAGGCAGCAGAGTTTAGAATAGATTGGAGGGGTGCGAGAGTGTTAGAGGAGAGGCCACTGAGCAGGAGGTTGCAGTAGTCGAGGTGGGAGATGATGAGGGCATGGACTGGGGTTTTTGCAGATTCTTGGTTTAGGAATGTACGGATCCGTGAAATATTTTTTAATTGAAGGGGGCAGGAAGTGGAAAGGGCTTGGATATGTGGTTTGAAGGAGAGATCAGTGTCAAGGATTACCCCAAGAGAGCGAGCTTGTGGGACTGGGGAGACTGGGCAGCCGTTTACTGTAATGGTTAGGTTCGTTGGGGGGGGGGTCACGTGAGATGGGGGAAAGACGATGAATTCTGTTTTATCCATGTTAAGTTTCAGAAATCTAGCGGAGAAGAAGGATGAAATATCGGATAGACGTTGAGGGATTCTGGTTAGTAGGGAGGTGATATCTGGCCCAGAGATGTAGATCTGTGTGTTGTCAGCATAGAGATGATACTGAAAACTGTGAGATTCTATGAGCTGTCCCAGGCGAAAGGTGTAAATGGAGATATCATATCACCCATACAGCCTTATATTCCATAACAATAAAATAAGAAAAGTAAAAACATAATATCTAATGGAATAAAAGAAAAAAATTATTTGTACAGAAGAGTTTATACACTCTGCGACCATTGATTTCTGCAGGGACGGTCAGAATCCCGATACTCGCCTCTTGGGTAATGTGTTTACTTTTTCCTGAACTAACATTTGCACACAAAGTACAACAGAATGAATACTTCCAAATTTACTCTGAACATTGATCCGATGGTTAAGACGTCATGCTCTGCTCCAAAACATGGGCTCGTAAATAAAGGTACCGTCTCACAGTGGCACTTTGGTCGCTACGACGGCACGATCCGTGACGCTCCAGCGTTGTAGACTGCGGTCACACTTCGCAATGCACGGCGCTGGAGCGATAATTTCATGACGTATTTGCAATGTAGAAGCCGTTGGTTACTGTGCGCACATCGTATACAATATCGTGCACACCTTTGTTACACGATGCGATCATGCCGCCACAGCGGGACACTTGATGACGAAATAAAGTTTCAAACGATCTGCTACGACGTACGATTCTCAGCGGGGTCCTTGATCGCAGTAGCGTGTCAGACACAGCGAGATCGTAAGTATATCGCTGGAACGTCATGGATCGTGCCGTCGTAGCGACCAAAGTGCCACTGTGAGACGGTACCCTAAAGTTTACACTCATCCATTAAACAGGGGTAGACAAGGTCAACAAACCTATAGAAGTTCTCCCAATTAGGAGAATAGGCGCTGAAGTGAGGTTCTCGGCAGCAGCAGCCATTGCTTTTTCACTCTTTGAGGGGATACAAGTTGTTAGACCCCCACCGATCTGATAATGATGACCTATCCTACAGCGAAGTCATGAATATTCTATGCCCAGGAAACCCTTCTAAGGATTAGTAAAGAGTTACATCAACAAACATGTATGATAAATTGTTGAAGGCTTGATACTTCTTTAACCAGGATAATGTGTCCTGGACTTTTTTCCATGTGAAAAATTGGAAAAAAAATATCATAAAAACAAACGTAATCAGATTACCTGAATGTCCATTGTTAGAAATCCGGAATTGACCATGTAATGGTCCTTCATAGCCGGATAAATTCAGCGGTCCAAGTTCAGGATTATGGACGACTTTCTTCCTTTGAATGTCAACGGGGGACTGATGGGTTGCGGCACATAAAGGGTATTTTTTACCCCAGTTTGCTTCATCCACATCTCCCTCTGCAAACAATCAATAATGCATTACATACATTAATAATGCATAATACAGTAAGTCAACAAAATCACCTGTTGGCTAAAAAAAAAAAAAATATCTGCATCAGTAATAACTGTGTATATTCTAGACTGAGAGGTCATGTACCTTTTTATGTAATACTGGATTAGACCTTACTTAGACCTTTTACAGACGCAGATAGAAAATACACCCATTATAGACTATGGACATGTTAACATATCATTGTTTTTTGCTGACTTAGTACTCACTGAAAAATAGACATTTTTGACCCATGCTGTGAATCATATTCACCAATGCAAGTCAATGGGTCTGTGAAAAAAAAACAGCAGATAGCCTTCGGGTTTAATCCATGTTTCATCACATCTGTTTTTTAATGTTTAGAGAAGAGAGAAACTGATGAGAAAAATCAGTCCATATTCATTTCCTGTGTGAATGAGGCTCAACTACAAAATTAATATATCATTAGTAAGGATAATTGTCCACCATTTCAAAGTAATTAGCCATTTTCTGGAACAAATAGAAATAGGGCCACAACAAAAATTTGAGTGTCCCTGCCCTATTCTAAATATTTTTACACCCTCCAATGTGGAAAAGAGCCACAACGACCCCCTGGAGTGCTGGTCACTCTTAAGGTACCTTCACACTAAACGATATCGCTAGCGATCCGTGACGTTGCAGCGTCCTGGATAGCGATATCGTTTAGTTTGACACGCAGCAGCGATCAGGATCCTGCTGTGTTATCGCTGGTCGTTGAACAAAGTTCAGAACTTTATTTGGTCGTCAGACCGGCGTGTATCGTCGTGTTTGACACCAAAAGCAACGATACCAGCGATGTTTTACACTGGTAACCAGGGTAAACATCGGCTTACTAAGCGCAGGGCCGCGCTTAGTAACCCGATGTTTACCCTGGTTACCAGTGTAAAATGTAAAAAAACAAACAGTACATACTTACATTCGCGTCCCCAGGCGTCCGCTTCCCACACTGACTGAGCGCCGTAAAGTGAAAGTGAAAGCACAGCACAGCGGTGACGTCACCGCTGTGCTGTTAGGGCCGGCGCTCAGTCAGTGCAGGAAGCGGACGCCGGGGGACGCGAATGTGAGTATGTACTGTTTGTTTTTTTTACATTTTACGCTGGTAACCAGGGTAAACATCGGGTTACTAAGCGCGGCCCTGCGCTTAGCAACCTGATGTTTACCCTGGTTACCCGGGGACCTCGGCATCGTTGGTCGCTGGAGAGCGGTCTGTGTGACAGCTCTCTAGCGATCAAACAGCGACGCTGCAGCGATCGGCATCGTTGTCGCTATCGCTGCAGCGTCGCTTAATGTGAAGGTACCTTTAGGCCATGTTCACACTTCGCGGTTTTTACCGCGGATCCGCGGCGATTTTGATGCTGCGGGTCCGCAGCAGTTTCCATAGCGTTTACATTTACATGTAAACCCTATGGAAACCGCAAACCGCAGTGCACATGCTGCGGGAAAAAACGCGCAGAAACGCAGCGGTTTACAACCCGCAGCATGTCACTTCTTTGTGCAGAATCGCTGCGATGCTGCACCCATAGGAAAGCATTGAACCGCTTACTTCCTGCATGGGGCTGTGCCCACGTTGCGGGAAGTAAGCGGATAATGTGCGGTTGCTACCCGGGGTGGAGGAGAGGAGACTCTCCTCCAGGCCCTGGGAAGCATGAATAGTGTAAAAAAAAAAGAAATAAAATAAAAAATAATGCTATACTCACCTCTCAGCGCTGCCCGCGGCGTCCCCGGTCTCAGTTGCTGTGCGAACAGGACCTGCGGTGATGTCACGGTCACATGACCGTGATGACACCGCGGTCACATGACCGTGACGTCACGAAGGTCCTTTTTGGCACAGCATCTTTGGAATCGGACCGCCGAGTGCAGCGCCGAGGAGATCGTGACGTCAGAGGGTGAGTATAACCAATTTTTATTATTTTTATCATTATGCAGCATCAATAGTACAGGAGTAATCCCGCAGCGGAAACCGCGGAACAAACCGCGATAAATCTGCAGGGATAACCACAGCGGGTTTGCCCTGCAGATTTATCAAATCCGCTGCGGGAGAACCCGCAGAGCACACCGCAAAGTGTGCACATAGCCTTACCCCAGAACTTTTAGCTCATGTGTTGAAGTAGATCTTTTTAATGCTTCCGTTAGAATGGATCCAGCAGCAATCCGTTGACAAAAAAGTTGTGTGGACACTGGCTAAAAAAAATTATTCCAACCAGAGCGTACCTAGCAGAAGTTTTAATTGGAAACACCCCAATAAAAAAATAATACTAAATAATATTCACAGAAGAGCATATCTCACAACTTTACAGTCCTTACAAAGTAATTTTCCTACTACGGAAGCCATAGATTACCCTTTCATCGCACCCATAGAATATAATGCCAACAAAAGTGCCCCCCAAACACAGTATGACACCCCTACAGTGATTTCCCCAACAGTACCCTCCACATGCTTAGTATGATGACCCTACTGTACCCAACCTCAACTAACCCTGGTAATCTATGGGGATCCCAACAGTATGAACCTCTAACTGTGACCCGCCACACAGCCCTCAATGCAGCCGCAATGGTCCCCACTAGTCCTCCAAACAGTATAATGACCCCTGCGCAGCATGAAGGACCCCACACAAAACTTCACACTGTATAATTTCTTGCATACAGTATAATACCCCACACATAGCCTTACATACAGTATAAAGGCTCCTACATAGCCCTCCAAATATTATAGTGGCCCCCACATAGCCCTCCAAACATTATAATAGCCCCAACATAGCCATCCATATAGTATAATGGGCCCAATAATCCTCCATATAGTATACTGCACCCCATAGTCCTCCATATAGCATAATGCACTCCCTATAGTCCTCCATATAGTATAATGCATTCCCCATAGTCCTCCATATAGTATAATGCAATCCCCATAGTCCTACATATAGTATAATGCTCTCCCCATAGTCCTCCATATAGTATAATGCACTCCCCATAATCCTCCATATAGTATAATACAATCCCCATAGTCCTCCATATAGTACAATGCTCTGCCCCATAGTCCTCTATATAGTATAATGCACTCCCCATAGTCCTCCATATAGTATAATGCCTCTGTTGGTCTTCATATAGCATAGTACACCTCATAATTCTCCATATAGTATAAAGCACTCCCCATAGTCTTCAATACAGTATAATGCACCCCCATCTTTTACAATGCAGCATATGTATTTTCACAATGTGAGGCACATGCAACAATACAGAATTACTGCTGAATATATCTGGAGCATACAGTGGCATGTAAAAGTTTGGGCACCCCGGGTTAAAATTACTGTTATTGTGAACAGTTAAGCAAGTTGAAAATGAATTAATCTCTAAAAGGGTTAAAGTTAAAGATGACACATGTCCTTTGTATTTTAGGCAAAAAATATAAACACAAAAATATATATAGTCATTTTGTACATTTTAAAAATTACAAAAAGGAAAATGGGCCCTAAATAGCCTGTTAGGGTTATGGCTTGTTCACCATCATCGTTAGGAAAGGCCAGATGATGCAAATTTCCCAGCATTATAAAAACCCTCTAACCTTGTGCCAGTAAAAAAGTAGCTATGGGTTCTTCTGAGCAGCTGCCTAGCACTCTGAAAATAGGAATGGTGGAGGCCCACAAAGCTGGAGAAGGCTAGAAGGTAGCAAATAGTTTTCAAGTTGCCCTTTCCTCAGTTTGAAATGTAATTTAGAAATAGCAGTTACCAGGAACAGTGGAAGTCAAGATAAGGTCTGGAAGAACAAGCAAAATTTCAGTGAGAGCTGCTCGTAGGATTGCTAAAGAGGCAAATCAGAACCCCTGCTTGAATGCAAAAGACCTTTAGAAAGAATTAACAGACTATGGAGTTGTGGTACATTGTTCTACTGTTCAGAGACACCTGCACAAATATTGCCTTCATGGAAGAGTTACCAGAAAAAAAAACCTCTCCTGCGTCCTCGCCATAAAATTCAGCATCAGATGATGCATTCTGGAAACAAGTCCTGTGGACCGATGAAGTTAAATATATCTCTTTAGCCACAATGATCAAAAGGTATGTCTGGAAAAACAAGGCACAGAATTTCAGGAAAAGAGCATCTCGCCAACCAGTAAGCATGGGGATGGATCAATCATGCTTTGGCTTTGTGTAGCAGCCAATGGCACGGGGAACATTTCACAGATAGAGGGAAGAAAGGATTCAATGCAATTTAATTGCCTCTTCAGAGAGGAAGAGGGCTAGAACTCTATTGCGCAACCTTTTGGAAGCAGCAATCCTACAAGTCACTATCGACACTATCGACTCTTTAACGAGTCAGGCAATATGACTTAGAATACTACGTGGGCTGTGCAATATACTACGTGGCCTGTGTTATACACTACGTGGGCTGTGTTATACACTACGTAGCCTGTGCTATACACTACGTGGGCTGTGTTATATACTACGTGAGCTGTGTTATATGCTACGTGGGCTGTTATAAACTACGTGGCTGTGTTATATGCTATGTGGGCTGTGTTATATACTACGTGGCTGAGCTATATACTCCGTGGTCTGTGCTATATACTCTGTAGGCTGTTATATACTACGTGGCTGTGCTATATACTCCGTGGTCTGTGCTATATACTCCGTGGGCTGTGCTACATACTACGTGGCTGTGCTATATACTACGTGGCTGTGCTATATACTACGTGGCTGTGCAATATACTACGTGGCTGTGCTATTTACTACGTGGGCTGTTATATACTACACGGCCGGCCGTGAACAATCAGCGACAGGCGCAGTCCGGCCGCGAATTGGCGCGGGATTTGAACCACGCTTTGCTAATTGGTTGCAGCCGGCCGAATCCTGTGTATTCAATGTATTATTCTAAAATCTTCATAAATAAACTACATACATATTCTAGAATTCTAGAATTCTAGATGCGTTAGAATTGGGCTACCATCTAGTACTATATATATATATATATATATATATATATATATATATATATATATATATATATATATATATATATATATATATATATATATATTGTATATGTATTTTTTATGTGTTTTGTACATGGGTCACAATATATCATATATATTGCCAGTTAGGGGTTACTAACCAACTACTTATGTATATGTATATATATATTTTTATGGTCTTATATACTTTGGTCCTGCATACGTGCACATTGCTTTTATGATTTTATGTATTTCTATGTAATATTGCTTGCCACATTGTAACCAATAAATATATATTTTTTCACCTATTTTCTTGCTTGGGGCTTTCCTGACTATCCATCTGCTCTGTATTGGTTGATGTACACACAATTTGAGTGGTTTCCACTTCTTCCTTAGCACCAAATTGACCCATACAATTCTGGGTATGTGTATGTGTGTATATATATGCATATACATAGTGTTTACTAGGATTTTATTTAAGTGTTACATATATACTACTATAGTCATTGGTGCTTACGTTGTTCTTTCTAAATGAAGTACAAATTAATAATTAATTGTTAAATTTCCATGTTTGTATCATTATGTATGTTTGTTGGTGGAGTTTATTCTAAGTACTAACCATGAACGGTGTCGACACGTTTGCTTCCCCCCGTTTTCCTTTTTGTAATTTTTAAAATGTACAAGATGAAAATATATATATTTTTTGCCTAAAATACAAAGGAAATGTATCATTTTTCACTTCAGTCCTTTTACAAATCATTTCATCTTCAACTTGCTACACTTCACAATAACCGTAATTTTGACCAGGGGTGTCCAAACTTTAACATACAATGGTATGCTTGGCATATAAATGTGCCCTTGATATTCAGTTTATACATAAAAAGTTGTCCACATATCCCCTAGTCATTATGTTAGACTGTATAGACAAACTTCTGTGCACAATGTTTGATTTAGGATTATTTGTTGTAAATCATGAATACAACATAAATAATGTAATAATAATAATTCTATAATAATAATAATAATAAAAATATAATAAACATAAGAATAAAATTGCTAGGCTAATCTGATACTTGTCCTACCTTGGTAAGTCCACTCCACCACATGTGAGCGACATATTACGAAGCACACAGACAGTATCACACACAGATTTAGGTGCACGGTTTTCCCCATGGCTGGTGCCTTGTGTGTGTGACTGATCGGATTTTTAGTCTGCCTTTTAATCTTCAGCTCAGTAGGTGTAAATAGTCATTTAAAAAAAGTCTATGAAATGTGTTCATCCATCCCACTCCGCAAACATGGTCGTCCCCCACCCACTTGGCTTTTATCTTTAGAGGAAACAGAGTTCAAATAAACCACCAGCAGCTCTAGGAGGATTGTATTGATTGACAGCGCAGGCTTTTTATCAGCTTTATCTACCCAGTACATACTGGCCTGAGCACACTTCACTGCCCTGGATACTGCAAAGTTCACACATGCCTACAGAGTTTGAAGCAGTGTTCTCCTCTACACTTTTTCCCCCCAAAATCACATTTAGGCAGTGTTCACATGCAGCAGTTTTTGTTTTGCTTTTTCCATTTTTTTGCATGTCATTTCTTTCAGCGTTTTTGCATTTTTTTTCACCCATAAAAAGCAACGAGAAAGCGGAGAAACACTGCAAAAGAACACAACAAGCTTATTGCAGCGTATCCAGTGAATAAAACATGTACTGTAGACAAAGCAGACACCTAACCCCACATCCAAAAAAGCTGCAAGAGAGCAGGTTTTGGCTGCATAAAAAAAATGTATAAAAAAAAGTTCATATGAACGTAGCCTTAGAGTATGTGCACTTTAAGTATTTGCAGCAGAAATTTCAGCACCAATAACCTATCTCTTAGGCCGGTTTCACACGTCAGTGGCTCCGGTACGTGAGGTGACAGTTTCCTCACGTACCGGAGACACTGACACACGTAGACCCATAAAAATCAATGCATCTGTGCAGCTGTCATTGATTTTTTGCGGACCGTGTCTCCGTGTGCCAAACACGGAGACATGTCAGTGTTCGTGGGAGTGCACGTATTACACGGACCCAATAGAGTCAATGGGTCCGTGTAAAACACGGACCTCACACGGACATTCTCCGTCTGGGGTCCGTGTGCGTGCAGAAGACAGCGCTACAGTAAGCGCTGTCCCCCCCACATGGTGCTGAAGCCGCGATTCATATGTTCCCTGTAGCAGCGTTTGCTGCAGAGAAAATATGAATAATAGTGTTTAAAATAAAGATCTATGTGTCCGCCGCCCTCCCACCCCCTGTGCGCCCCCCCGCTGGTCAGAAAATACTTACCCGGGTCCCCCGTTGGCTGTCGCTCCTTCCTGGTCTGGCCGCGGCTTACAGTATGCGGTCACGTGGGGCCGATCATTTACAATCATGAATAGTCAGCTCCGCCCCTATGGGAGGTGGAGCCACATATTCATGACTGTAAATGATCGGGCCCACGTGACCGCATACACTAGAAGCCGCGGCCAGACCAGGAAGGAGGGACAGCCGACGGGGGACCCGGGTAAGTATTTTCTGACCAGCGGGGGGGCGCACAGGGGGTGGGAGGGCGGCGGACACATAGATCTTTATTTTAAACACTATTATTCATATTTTCTCTGCAGCAAACGCTACTGCAGAGAGGATATGAATCGCGGCTTCAGCATGATGCAGAGTGGGTACCACACGCTCCGTGTGGTACCCACTCGCCATACGGGCGGCACACGTGTGCCGCACGTATGGCCTACGTGAGTTCCCAGGCACACGGACACGGATAACTCCGGTACCGATTTATTCCGGTACCGGAATTATCTGGACGTGTGGGACAGCCCTTAGGAGAATAAACACTGCTAAAATACACTTGTTTTTTGATGCATTTTTTATGTGTTTCTGTTGCGTCTTCACCATGCTTTTCTCCCATTCAGTTGAATGGCTGAAAAACGCTGAAGGAATTGACACGCTGCAGATTTGGAACTTTTTCAAGTCTGCTAGGAAAAATAAACAGTATGTGCATGAGATTTCAGAAAACTTATTTATTTTGCTGGCATTAGAAACTGCAGCATTTTGGTGCAGACATTTTTTTTCTGCAGATACTTAATGTGTGCACATACCTTTAGCATGAAAAAACCAGGTCATATTGTTCTCAGTAAGAAAAGCAAAAAAATAGGTGTACAGGTGTCATTCCTGTTGCTCACCTCTCTGGTTCTACTTCCAGGCCCTGTGTCCTCCTCTTTCCACTGGCTCTCTCAGTCCCTCAGTGCGTCAGGGTTTCTTCCTAATGCATGCCTCTTACATCACTCTCTCAGGCTTTAGGGTATGTGCACACGTTGCGGATTTGACGCTGCGGATCCGCAGCAGTTTTTCCTAAGTTTACAGTACCATGTAAACCTATGGGGAAAAAAAACGCTGTGCACAAAAAAACACGCGGAAACGCAGCGGATTATTTTCCTCAGCATGTCAATTCTTTGTGCGGATTCCGCAGCAGTTTTACACCAGCACCAATAGGAAACTGCAGATGTAAAACCGCAGTGGAATCCGCAGAAGAAACCGCTATAAAATCCGCAGTGAAAACCGCAGTGGTTTTGCACTGCGGATTTTCCAAATCCGCTGCAGAAAAATCCGCAGCAGAATCCGCAACGTGTGCACATACCCTTAAAGGCATTTGTCAGTACGATGTACCCTCTTAAGACGGCTATATTGACATGCAGATTAAGAAGAAGATGCAATTTGCATATCCCAAGAAATACACGTTTTTAAATATGTAAATGCACTGTTAAGATTTATTGGCCGGACATAGATCTCCCTGAGAATAAATAAAAGGGGGTGTTACCAGTGTGAGACATGTAATGGCTGGCAGTCTGCACTCTGGATCTACAGTTGTGTTATATCTGATACCTGGAAAATTCTGCCATATTGTTGTGCAACTGAGCTCTGCCTATCTTGCGGTGACTGTTCATAATTAGGGAAAGGGGCCCTGAACCGTCCCTAGGACTGGGGCCCTTAACTATCCCTGCTCCCAAAGTTACCTCTAAGGCCGGCGTCACACTCCGCGTATGTAAATACGGTCCGTTTATTACGGCCGTAATACGCAGAAATGTTCAAAAAATAGTGATCTGTATGTCATCCGTAGGCAGGGTGTGGCAGCGTATTTTGCACATGGCATCCTCCGTATGTAATCCGTATGGCATCCGTACTGCGATATTTTCTCGCAGGCTTGCAAAACCGACATCTAATGGATTTATGTGCTCAAATGTTTATTAAAACATATATGCAGTATGTGTATATATATATATATATATATATATATATATATATATATATATATATATGTCATTGAGACACACACATATATATATATATATATATATATATATATATATATATATATATATATATATACAGTGGGGAAAAAAAGTATTTAGTCAGTCAGCAATAGTGCAAGTTCCACCACTTAAAAAGATGAGAGGCGTCTGTAATTTACATCATAGGTAGACCTCAACTATGGGAGACAAACTGAGAAAAAAAATTCCAGAAAATCACATTGTCTGTTTTTTTATCATTTTATTTGCATATTATGGTGGAAAATAAGTATTTGGTCAGAAACAAACAATCAACATTTCTGGCTCTCACAGACCTGTAACTTCTTCTTTAAGAGTCTCCTCTTTCCTCCACTCATTACCTGTAGTAATGGCACCTGTTTAAACTTGTTATCAGTATAAAAAGACACCTGTGCACACCCTCAAACAGTCTGACTCCAAACTCCACTATGGTGAAGACCAAAGAGCTGTCAAAGGACACCAGAAACAAAATTGTAGCCCTGCACCAGGCTGGGAAGACTGAATCTGCAATAGACAACCAGCTTGGAGTGAAGAAATCAACAGTGGGAGCAATAATTAGAAAATGGAAGACATTCAAGACCACTGATAATCTCCCTCGATCTGGGGCTCCACGCAAAATCCCACCCAGTGGGGTCAGAATGATCACAAGAACGGTGAGCAAAAATCCCAGAACCACGCGGGGGGACCTAGTGAATGAACTGCAGAGAGCTGGGACCAATGTAACAAGGCCTACCATAAGTAACACACTACGCCACCATGGACTCAGATCCTGCAGTGCCAGACGTGTCCCACTGCTTAAGCCAGTACATGTCCGGGCCCGTCTGAAGTTTGCCAGAGAGGATTTGGATAATCCAGAGGAGTTTTGGGAGAATGTCCTATGGTCTGATGAAACCAAACTGGAACTGTTTGGTAGAAACACAACTTGTCGTGTTTGGAGGAAAAAGAATACTGAGTTGCATCCATCAAACACCATACCTACTGTAAAGCATGGTGGTGGACACATCATGCTTTGGGCCTGTTTCTATGCAAAGGGGCCAGGACGACTGATCCGGGTACATGAAAGAATGAATGGGGCCATGTATCGTGAGATTTTGAGTGCAAACCTCCTTCCATCAGCAAGGGCATTAAAGATGAAACGTGGCTGGGTCTTTCAACATGACAATGATCCAAAGCACACCGCCAGGGCAACGAAGGAGTGGCTTCGTAAGAAGCATTTCAAGGTCCTGGAGTGGCCTAGCCAGTCTCCAGATCTCAACCCTATAGAAAACCTTTGGAGGGAGTTGAAAGTCCGTGTTGCCAAGCGAAAAGCCAAAAACATCACTGCTGTAGAGGAGATCTGCATGGAGGAATGGGCCAACATACCAACAACAGTGTGTGGCAACCTTGTGAAGACTTACAGAAAACGTTTGACCTCTGTCATTGCCAACAAAGGATATTTTACAAAGTATTGAGATGAAATTTTGTTTCTGACCAAATACTTATTTTCCACCATAATATGCAAATAAAATGATAAAAAAAACAGACAATGTGATTTTCTGGAATTTTTTTTCTCAGTTTGTCTCCCATAGTTGAGGTCTACCTATGATGTAAATTACAGACGCCTCTCATCTTTTTAAGTGGTGGAACTTGCACTATTGCTGACTGACTAAATACTTTTTTGCCCCACTGTATATATATATATATACTGTATTTATATTTAATTCAGCGCGAGATATGTGAAAAGCCGGTAATTCAATTGCCGGCTTTTCATTTCTCCTTCCCAAACCCGACATGATATGAGACATTGTTTACATACAGTAAACCATCTCATATCCCTTTTTTTTTTGCATATTCCACACTACTAATGGTAGTAGTGTGTATGTGCAAAATTTGGGCGCTGTAGCTTGTAAAATAAAAGGTTAAATGGCGGAAAAAATTGGGCTCCCGCGCAATTTTCTCCGCCAGAGTGGTAAAGCCAGTGACTGAGGACAGATATTAATAGCCTAGAGAGGGTCCATGGTTATTGGCCCCCCCTGGCTACAAACATCTGCCCCCAGCCACCCCAGAAAATGCACATCTGGAAGATGCGCCTATTCTGGCACTTGGCCACTCTCTTCCCACTCCCGTGTAGCGGTGGGACATGGGGTAATGAAGGGTTAATGTCACCTTGCTGTTGTAAGGTGACATTAAGCCAGATTAATAATGGAGAGGCGTCAATTATGACACCTATCCATTATTAATCCAATAGTACGAAATGGTTAAAGGGAACCTGTCACCCCGTTTTTTCCGTACGAGATAAAAATACTGTTAAATAGGGCCTGAGCTGTGCATTACAATAGTGTATTTTGTGGACCCAGATTCCCCACCTATGCTGCCGAAATACGTTACCAAAGTAGCCGTTTTCGCCTGTCAATCAGGCTGGTCTGGTCAGATGGGCGTGGTGTCTTCCCCCAGATCTTGCTTAGTTTTCCGTTGGTGGCGTAGTGCTTTGCACATGCCCAAGTCCAGAATCCACTGCACAGGGGAGGGAAAAGAGCGCGATCTGCGCTATTCCCCTGGTGATCGGTGGGGCGGCCATCTTCCTGTGGCCGCGCGTGCGCAGATTGAGCGCTCTGCTGCCCGGGGCTTCAGGAAAATGGCCGCGAGATGCTGCGCGTGCGCAGATGGAGATCGCGGTGGCCATTTTCCTGAAGCAGAGATGCAAACTCTGTCGTGGTGAGGCACCCTCTGCTGGATTTCCTCATATGAACTCGAGCGTGGGAACTTTTCCAAGGCTCCAGTTCATGAGGACATCCAGCAGAGGGCGCATCACCGCAACTCAAGGTAACTACAGGTCATTCCCCTGCAATCCATTAATTCCCGGGGGTTTTACAGGCACGAGCACTGCTTTAGCAGAGCTCCTGGCTGTAAAATGATTTAACCCCTTCAGATGGATTTACTTCGTGGGACTTGATCTGAGCGACGGAAGGTATGAGATATTGTTGTTTATTTTTCCTTTGTTACAGAACGAGGGTCTTCAGGTGGATTACCAGTATAATAAAATATTACAACACCCGGTGTCTTTATTTCATTAAAATACTTTTAAATAATGTGTGTGTGTTTTATTAACCATTTCGTACTATTGGATTAATAATGGACACCTCTCCATTATTAATCTGGCTTAATGTCACCTTACAATGGCAAGGTGACATTAACCCTTTATTACCCCATATCCCACCGCTACACGGGAGTGGGAAGAGAGAGGCCAAGTGCCAGAATAGGCACATCTTCAAGATGTGCCTTTTCTGGGGTGGCTGGGGGCAGATGTTTTTAGCCAGGGGGGGGCAATAACCATGGACCCTCTCTAGGCTATTAATATCTGCCCTCAGTCACTGGCTTTACCACTCTGGTGGAGAAAATTGCGCGGGAGCCCATGCCAATTTTTTCTGCGATTTAACCCTTTATTTTACAAGCTACAGCGCCCAAATTTTGCACATACTCTCTACTAACATTAGTAGTGTGGACTATGCAAAAAAAAAGGGATATGAGATGGTTTACTGTATGCAAACCATGTCTCATATCATGTCGGGTTTGTGAAGGAGAAATGAAAAGCCGGCAATTGAATTACTGGCTTTTCTATTGAACACAGCTGCGTATTTCTCGCAAGTCACACTGCTGGTCCGTGTGTAATCAGTATTTTTCTCGCCCCCATAGACTTTCATTGGCGATTTTTTTTGCGCAATACGGTGACAAACGCAGCATGCTGCGATTTTGTACGGCTGTAGAAGACCGTATAATACGGATCCGTAAAATACGGCTGATAGGAGCTGGGACATAGAGAATCATTGGGCCGTGTGTTATGCGTATTTTACGGGTGTATTTTCTGCGCTCATACGTCCGTAAAACTCGCCAGTGTGACGCTGGCCTAAAGGTGAGGAGGTTTGGGCCACCAGCCTTACTGTTCTCCTGTTATTTCCTAACCTGTTCTCACACCCTCCGCCAGGAGGCATGTGACAGGTATGCCAGTGTATCAACACGTAAAACAAATAGGGATAACAGAAAGCAACAAACACTCATCAAAGATAGAAAGGTATATAGGGAAGGATAGTAAGGTACTAACCAAATGGGAATAGGACAATCAGGAAAGCATACACTCAAAAACAGCACGAAACAATCTCCAGTAGCAACAACGATCTCCAATTCAGCACAGCCTATCCAAGGAGCTTGGAAGCAAAGCTTTCACTGGCAAGAAAGAGAAGGTCTGGCCAGGTTTTGATAGGGAGATGTAATGACCAGATCAGAAGTTTCTTACAAGCATAGAAATGGTCATTAACCGTCAGTACCAAAGGAAACCAAATCCGTTTAATGTGCGACACAAACAAACATGCTAAATGGAAGATCTGTGATTCACAATAGGTAGTGATTTTCTAACCCTAGATCTCACACTCGTGATATTGCCTTAACCGTTCTTCAGCGCTGAATTAATTTTAGTATGTAGTCCAGCTAGTTGTAACTTAAAACCTCCTGTACAATTCAGGTCTAGTTCTCTTCTATTCCCTCTGTTATGCTTGTGATTGCAATCTCAACTCTGCGACATCAGATGCTATGGTCTCCGTTTGCTCCTCCTGTTGCCCTTTAGCCACAACAGCTTCCAATGTTTCACCTAGATCTCCCTGCTGCACCAACGCCATCGGTCCATGCTGCATAACAACTGCTAATCCAGAACAAGGGCTTCAAGGATCTACATGACCAGATATAAAATACTTTTTAATGGCTAACCTAAATAAAAGGTATCACAACTACAAGATTATTTTTTTATTTATCTTTTTTTGGAGACTGGTAAGACTTTTTTTTCAATTGGCTATAACGGTGACAAATTTATTTTTTAACAAAAAAATAAATATATTCCATTCAACCATAGAATTTTCTTACCCCATTTCTCCATTGTTTACATCTGTCTGTTCCGCTGCTCGTTTCAGTTATGTGACCACCAAGAAAAAACAGTAATTGCTCTTACCGATCATATGTTATGTTATTATACCACGTATGTGTTCCATATTTGTAGTCTTGAAATGTGTACATCTGGTTGGTGGATGTAAGTATTCTGAAGCACCATCATGCCCTGCCATCACGGATTAATTGTAGAAAGAATTTGGTAGGTTGTCTGAATCATTTAATCTAAAGGGCAAAAAAATCCCAAGTTATAAACATGCCCAAGAGTCGACCTATTCACTGAGCAGCAAAGAGCTGTGGATGAAATGCTTTCCTCTGAAAACCAGGCCATATATCGAAGAAACAAACAAGGAGGATCTATACAAGGAGAGTCACCGCAGCAGAACCACAGCGGTGACAGTAACCAGCAAAAGTAGTTGAAAACACACAAAACAAGAGTGCTTATAATGATCTCCTAAGTGGTGAAGAACTGAAAAATAAAGGGATTTACAAGTATTCATCACTTTGCTGAAAAGGACATACCCCTTTAATGCCAAACATAGGAGCTGTAAACAGGTACGTCATGCACTTTGGACTGTATTTGTTCTTTGTGGCATAACGTAGCAAAATTCTTGGCGTCACTTTGTCTGTGTCAACTACGGCTGCATATTATCACCATGACAAATCAGTAAAATTCCTCCCAAACTAACTGTAGATTTTTGGAAATTGGGTTTCATACTAATTTTTAGGCCATTCGACTTCTACAGCCTTTATGCATCACAGTACATAGTAGACTGCAAAATAAATTACAAATGACTCCAAAAGTAACCAAGTTCTGACTGCAGGGCCTGTGACTCTTCTGGATGATAATCTAATACGAATACGGACTATATATAAAGTTTCATCTAATGCTTATATATTATATGTAAATGGTCACAATTGTAACTTGTCTTCTTACACAATTCCATTCAAAATCTCACTGATGTCCATAATACTCGATCTAGGCAACGTCTGTTGGTAAAAGCAATAGAGGAGAATATTGGGGTAGACTTAAAGAGTAACCGTGGTTTTAATTTTTATTTCATAAATCAATAAGCAACTTTGTAAAATATCGCACTCTCAAGTCATGTAATCTGTAAAATTTGTATTCGGCGAATCAGATCATTACTGAGATAAGAATTGATAGTTGGTATTCATAAAATTCTATGGAGACAAGGAAGGAGGAGTCAGAGGTAGACACAGACATTCTACTGCAAGTTCTCCTGAAACGACAGTTACAATCCTCCATAGAACTTTATAAGCACCAACTGAATATCATCACAAATCGGACCACCAACCATCCTGTGAATGAAAAGACCAGATATTAATGAGTGCTCTCCAATGTTACTACCTGAAAAGTTCTGAACACCCACTGTGCACAGAACTTTTTAATACCCCCCACATTCAATTGTCAGCGTTGATTACGCCAAAAAAATACAACAATCTGCAGTTAAAACAAGAGAGAGATTAAAAAGGTCTAGTGTAAAAGTGGAATAATGTCAGGTCGATGAGGGATGCTAATGTAAAAACAAAATCTTTGTACGCCTTAGACGATGAATAGAGAGGTGCTGTGAAGATGCAACCATTGCTTCATTCTAGTAGGGCATTTCAAAGCCCTCTTCCCAGGTTGGTGCAACTCCAAGCAGTCCAAACCCCAGTGATCAGCAAGGTGTGATCTCAGCTAGGCGATAACTAGCTGAGTTGGGGCAATCTCCTAAACAAAAATATCAAGTATTTTTCTAGCTAAGATTTAAAGGGGTTGTCCATGACTATTACTTTTTAGGCCCATAGTAAAAAGAATATAACTGGCAGTTGTTAACACAGGCAACTACCTACCTGTTCTACCCAGCTGCGGATCAGAGCTGTCATGGACCGCTCCTGCCGGTGATACAGCTGCTCCATGTTAACAGAGCAGCTGTTCTTCTTCCATTCTGCTCCGTCGACAGTTTGTGACAGGTAACTAACTGTCAATCAGCATGATGTCGGCAGTCATTCCCAATCAGCAGAGCGGAGCAGATGAGAGGCCGCTGTTCTGCTGACATCACGTTTTAAAGAACCTGCTATACCAACATTCTATCTCCTCCCTAAAATACACAAAAACATCAGTGCTCCCCCTGGACGCCCAATTGTGTCAGGTCAGGGGAATCTCCTGGAGAATATCAATAAATGGATTGATTCCATTTTGCAGCCATTGGTGGAGGGTCTACCCTCATTTTTAAAGGATACGACACAGCTGCTCCGGTTGGTTGACGGGCTCTCACTTGATCCTGACACCCTCCTGGTTACAGCTGATGTCGAATCATTATATTCTAGCATTCACCATAATGATGGGTTACGTGCTGTTAAATTTTTCTTGGAAACATCCGACTACTCCCCCAGTTTCAGGGCCTTAGTACTTGAGATGTTGGAGTTCACTCTAACTCACAATTTTTTCACTTTCAAGGGGTCCCTCTACCTACAGCTCCAGGGCACTGCCATGGGGGCGGCCTTTGCCCCCTCATATGCTAATTTGTTCCTGGGGCTGTGGGAGAGGGACCTCTTCCTGTCCGATGGGCGGTCGTCGTCAATGGACTGCGTCCTCACTTGGGCGCGGTACATCGACGACGTCTTCCTTATCTGGCAGGGTACTTTGCCACTTTGGCCCTGGATCAGTTTTTTGAGATAGTTAACAACAATGATCTAAATATACATCTTACGGTGAAACATCACCCTGAGGAAATTGAATTTCTGGACGTTATGCTCCGGAAGGATTCTGGCGGTATTATTAGTACTAGTATTTATCGTAAACCAACTTCAATCAATATGCTGCTACACGCTTCCTCCTCACATCCAGACCATATAATCCGCTCGGTACCTGTGGGACAGTTTCTACGGCTTCGGCGTATTTGTTCCACACAAACATTGTTCGAGACAGAGGCTGAGAAACTAAAAAACGATTTATTGAGAGAGGATATAGTCGTCGTGCTATAAAGAGGGCTTACCATAGAGCTAAATGGTCAGAAAGAAACTCACTATTGTATCCAAATCATAGTTGTAATAAAGAATCTGTAACGGTGAGATTTATTACTAATTTTAACACACAATCTGAATCAGTGCGTGCAGCTTTAGTTAAGGCATGGCCAATACTTATGACTGATTCAACTATTGCTAAAATCTTGCCTAAAAGCCCTGCCATCACTTTCCGACGGGCTAGAAATTTGCATGACCGTTTGGTGTCTAGTCACTATAATAATGAACCCCGTAGAACCTTCCTGAGTGACATTCCGATCAGACAGGGCTGCAGACCTTGTGGTCGCTGTGTTGCCTGCGCTAATATTGATCGCAGTGATTCTTTTACTGATTCTTCAGGACTTAAGTTTTTTAAAATCAATAAGTCGATTACCTGTATGTCCAGGAATGTTATCTACTATGCCACTTATCCGTGCTCCCTGATCTATGTTGGTTTAACCACCAGCCAACTTAAGGTTAGAGTCAGGGAGCACGTACGTGGCATCCAGGCGGCCAGCGGCCTGGAGGATGTAGCCCTTCTGAAAACAATACCCAGACATTTTAAGTCGCACCATGAAAGTAACAGCGATGGGTTACGCGTGAGGGGTATTGATATGATCGATTTGGGTATTCGCGGGGGGGAAAATTTCCCAACGTTTGGCACAGCTAGAGTCTCGATGGATCTGGACCCTAGGCACAGTCCATCCACAGGGCCTTAATGAAAATTTGAGTTTCTCGCCTTTCTTATGATCACCACCCGTTGTACATTTTGTATTTTTTGATTCCGTCACAGACGTTATTGTTTTTATTTATTATTTATTTATTTTTTTGCTGTGTTTTTACATTATGTTTTGTGTTGTAGGTTTGATTTTTACTCGTTTCTGTCCTATTCTGCTGTGTCCGGATGTTACACGTGGATGCGTTTGTTCCTGTTATGATCCAGGTGGCTGGTTCATGTGGCTTATGATTTATATCTGGCATATATATACATCTCCTCAAACTTTTAGACATACCTGCCTGGATGATCCTCAAATGGAGATGGTATGGAGGCCACAAGTTGGACTATATGGATATTGGATCTTAATACAGAATCAGTGATCTCCTTTGAAATGGACTAAATGGATTTTGCCGACTACTGCTCCCCCAGCCAATTGATGGAATCAATTTTTCATTTTTTGACTCTTAATCAGGATCTAACTACATGTAGCGTCCCTATATTAGTTATGTGTTTGTGTGTTTTCTTACATATCGTAATTGCCCTTTCCGTTTTCCCTTCTTCAATATGGCGGTTTCGCATTCAGTATCTAGTGCGCATGTGCGCTCTTGTCTCCGCTCGGCTTTATGATCGTGCCGGCTGAGCATCCACCATCTGATGTCACAGGGCCCTGTGATTTTCCGTTGGCTGGCGTGGCGCAGCGCATGTGCCGATTCATGTCGGGGTGCATAGTTTATGCTGTTTGTCATTTCCTTAACGCGCTGTTTGAGGGGTAATCATCATGGGTTTCTATGGTTACGTATGTAGACTTCCGGGTCGTGCTGGGGTACTTCCGGTATGCGGTACTATAAAGCTGGGCTTTCGGCAGATTTATTCTATGCCCCCTGAAGAAGGTGTGTGACCGAAACGCGCGTCGGGGTGGGAGCACGGACCCTGGGACCCTTACACTCTGCATGCTACTTAGGAGGTAATTATTAGCTACAGGAATTTTGGCTGTTTGGCTATCATTTTAGCTTGCTCCATGTGGGACTATGACTCTATATTAAATTTTGCACTATGCATTTTCTGTCCCAATTGTAGTAGTCTTATGTACATATTGTTATCTATATGCAGTCCTCCTAATAATGAGTATGATATACTAGTGGCTGCGGGTGTCTTATCTCCCTGGCTCCGTGCGCCCTTTGTATGCTTACACGTCTGTGTGGTATCTGTATACACCATGTGGCACTTGACCTTACCTGTTTTCTATTATGTCTGTTAAATAATTGCTAAATAAATGTTAAATAAAGACTAGATTTTTATCTTTGGACTTGTAGGTCGTTTTCTTTGGGCCCTTTTGACCCTTCTCTTGTTAGTGGAAGCCACTGAAGCGCTGGCAGGAGCGGTCCGCCACTGCTTTTTGCCAGCAGAGATCAGCATCTAGCACAACAGTCAGGTACTTAGCAACTGTTACCTACCTGTTAGTTTTTAGGCTCATTGTAAAAAAAATGATTTACCGTAGATGATCCTTGTTGAGCTTCCTAAGAATCAAGAACTCTACAAGTATTACCAATCATTCGTTCCCAGGCTCCACCTATGTGGGAAAAAGCTATAAGCCGAAAGTCCATGTGTATCCTCACTCAGTCATTATTTATTCTAACCATTGGTGTCAATGTTTGGAGAGATTTGTAGGTCAGATGTGGTTCTTTTTTTAGTGCCTCAGTTTTAAAGCTTCTATCTTGTTATGAGATAACAGACCAGGGGAAAACACGTCTTTGGTTGTACGTTTGGACCTCTTTAGTGTTTACAGTACACAATAATCTTGCAATATATTCATCTGAAAACAACATTGCTTTCTGCAATCTGCAAACCAAACCAGCCACTTGTGCCAAATGCTCTGTAATTATACACCCCGATATATGATTTTGCCATAGTGGCCTTGTGTTACTCGGCTCTCCCTGCTCCACCTTGGGTCCCGCTGCTGCCAGAAGTGACTCCAGCCTCTGTAGCTAAAAAAATCTGGTTAACCTCTTTTCACCAGGGTGGTTTACAACCAGTGCTGCCCTAGGCACAAAGCCTGTAAATGCCGCCATTTGAAGGGAATCCGTCGGGTCAAAAAACACTATTAATATGCCGATATGGGGTTAATGCGCAGATTAATATTGATCTAAAGCGCCGCACTGAAAGCCCCACTGCTGGGAGGAAATTATCTTTATTCCTCCCAGCAGCCTCTGGCTGTCAGTCATAGAGGCTCGGCTTCAGTCACCACTCAGTATAAAGTGGGCGTCAGCTGTCAGCACACCTCAGCACTGACTGACAGCAAGCTCTGCAGTGCATCAGTTCTGATACGGCTATCAGTCAGTGCTAGGGCGTGTTATAGCCGCAGTACTTTACCAGAATTCATAATAGAAAGTTCATTGATTATTAAATAGATCTCTAGACCTGATGAAGCCGGTTCACTTACTTTGAAAATCCTTGTCATAATGGCTGTGTAACCCTATTAATGAAACAAGTATTTGGCAATCCAACTGATTTCAATACCTGACTTAAAAAACTCTCAAAGAGCATTTATAAAACATGAATTTTCAAAATAAGCAAGCCAGCCTCATCAAGTTCAAGATATTTATTTAATAATGTATCCAGCTTTAAAGAAGAAAAGTGAGATCTTACAGTAGTTGTCTGGTTTAAAAAATTGGTTTGTCAACAATAAATTAATCATTCATGAGTTGTCCTTAGCTGGGACCTATGAAAGACGTATGCATAAGAAGTGTCTTCAAAATAGCCTTTCCTAAAGATCAATGGAAGTCCTTGGTACTTGCTGATTTATAAACCACATTGTGTTCTTTTTTAAATGACTCATTGTTATAGCAGTGTAGTCTGCAGGATTAAGGTCAGTGAGTACTTGTTGCCATTGCTTTGGCTAAAGGACATTTAACATTTTTACTAACTTGTTTCGGAAACATAGAATCTCCTAATTTCTTTGTAGATGATATTCGGGGTATAGTATGTTCTGCCAGTAATGCAAATTCAGCTTTGCCTATAACGCATCTAATATGGCAATTTCCATTATCCAGTGTATACAGTCATCAGGTAAGCAAACGCAGCAGATCCGCTGACAGACGCTTTTAAAGCTTCACGTGTCACTTGTGTAGAAATGATAAGATATTAAAGCAACAGCAATTCCAGAAAGGCGATTTAATAAGATCTGGCTTCTTTAGGCCTCCTTCACACATCCTGATATTTCCAGTACTGGAAAAAACAGTATCGGTGATATCTGGTGGCAAACGTGTAGCAACCGTGTGCCGCATCAGTATCACACTTATCGGCGCCAGCTCACATCATTGTCCACTGCTCTCCCTGAGATCAGTGGACAATGCTGAGAGTTGGAGTCAGCCCCCGCTATTTACATAGAGTGTAAAATGAAGAATAAAATTAAAAAACACAATATACTCACCTTAACACCTAATCCTCTGAAGCCACTGTCCCCTGTAAATAAAAAAAAACAACAATATCCCTCATCAGTTCAAAGTTGAAAGAATCCAGAGTGTCCCACGCTGTAATCCATCATTACAGTAATGACATTTGCTCATCAGCATGAGTGGTGGCCGGAGGCGATCGCTCATGCTGAAGATCAGGGGAGAATGACTTGCTGCAGTGAGAGCGGGCCCATGAACCGCGAGAAATCTCATGGTGAACTGTGATTATCTCACAGCCATTACCCTCTAGGGCAGAGGTGGCAAACTGCATTCCTCGAGGGCCTCAAACCATGAGTGTTTTCAAGATTTCCTTAGCATTGCACAAGGTGCTGGAATCATTCTGTGCAGGTGATTAAATTATCACCTGTGCAATACAAGTAAATCCTGAAAACATGACCTGTTTGCGGCCCTCGAGGAATGCAGTTTGACACCTCTGCTCTAGGGTGCCAACCTCCGCTGCCAGGTAGGGAGACGGAGTATTGTGGATCTGTACCCCTAGACTATTTTCTACTTGTGATAATTTTGTACCTGGTCTTTGAACCTATCAGGCACCCGTATCTGACCTCCTCACATTTTAGTATTTATGTTTCAATAACCTTTTATTTAAGTATTAATAAAAGTTATATTTTAGGTCTGTTTTTTGGTGGAAGGGTTTTTTTTCTACATGAGGCCTAGCATTGTCATGGATCAGAAGGAACCCTGGGCCCACTGCACCAGCATGTGGTCTCGCAATGGGTCTGAGAATTTCATGCTGGTACCTAATCTCAGTCAGGATAACTCTGGCGACCACATGGGGGGCTGTGCAGTACTCCAAAGACATGGCTCCCCACACAATTACTAACCCAATGCCAAACCGGTCATGCTGCAGGATGTTGCAGGCAGCAGAACGTTCTTCATGGCATCTCCAGACTCTGTCACGTCTGTCATGTGCTCAGTGGGAATTTGCTCTCATCCGTGAAGAGCACATGGCGCCAATGTGGAATCTGCCAATCTTGGGGTTTTAGGGCAAATGCCAATCGCCCTGCATGGTGTTGGGCTATAAGCATAAAACCCACTTGTGAAGGTTGGGCCCTCATACAGTCTGTTCCTTACAGTTTTAGCAGACACATGGATGTTAGTGGCCTGCTGTAGATCATTTTGCAGGGCTCTGGCAGGGCTCTGGCAGTGCTCCTCCTGTTCATCCTTGCACAAAGGAGGAAGCAGCGGTCCTGCTGCTGGGTTGTTGCCCTCCTACGGGCCCCTCCATGTCTCCTGGTGAACTGACCTGTTTCCTGGCATTTGTTCTGGACACTGTGGTAACAGACACAGCTACCCTTTTTGCCACAGCTCGCATTGATGTGCCATCCTGGATGAGCTGAACTACCTGAGCCACTTGTGTGGGTTGTGGACACCGCTTCATGCTACTGTATAGTACCTCTAGGGGTGAGACAATGACAAAATGCAAAAATGACCAAAACTACAGCTAAACAGGGTGAGAACAGAGAAATGGTCTATGGTCCCCCACCTTCAGAACCACGCTTTTGTAGGGGTTGTCTTGCTAAATACCTATTATTTCTACCTCTTGCATGGTAAATTTGCACAACAGCAGGAGAAATTGATTCACATTCGGTGTTGCTTCATAACTGGACAGGTTGATTTCACAGAAGTGTGAAGAAGTGACTTGGAGTTACGTTGTGTTGTTTAAGTCTTCCCTTTATTTTTTTGAGCAATATATTTGCCAGCAGCGTGTATTGCTGTGCACAGACCTGACAGCTCTCTTCAGCTGAATGCGTGTCTGAGGACCCACATCCAGATGAAGTTTGCCCTGGCAATGGCGGGCCCTTCACCCGCACGAGCCCGGTCGCAACCTCTTCGAACGCGGTCATTATGCCCATGTTTCTAAGACTGTGTGAAACAAAAAACTTTACAGAAGCTCTGAATTCCATTTGTTATATCCTACAACTCCAATTCAACAAAACTTAGGACTTTGTGTTTTGTTGTGAATAAAAGGTCTAGTATTGATTTCCAAATTATAGCATTCTTATGTTCATATGTACTATCCTGTGTGGGATTTTTTGTGGAGTGTTTCTCCCAGTAGCCTTCTTCTGGAGCCTGATAAAAGGCATGTAAAAAAGAATTTGCATTTTTAAGAGCAGAATCTCAGCGTTTCTGCACTGGAAAAAAAGCATGCGGTGTCAAATCTATAGCAAAAATGAATAAAAAGAAATCAGAGTAGGTTGCTATCCCGTATTTTGCTGCTGTCACCTGCAGAAAAAAAGTAGCAGAGTTAACACAGCATTTTCATATGTGGGAACATAGCCTAAAGGGTTATGTTGTCATGTTTTAGAATGCATGTTTGATTAACACTCCATTTGTCTTCTTCCCATCTTTGGTCCAGAAACATTTAATTACAGTTTACTATTTGTTTTAATATGAATTTCACTAATCGGCTCATTAAACAATACATATTATGTACACAATGAGCGACTTGTATTAAATAGAAACCTTCCTTCCTTCCTACTAGCGCCTGTGTGTTATAGTACTTCCCTGCTGAGCACCACGGGATAGTCCTCACAACTGTCGTGTATGTTTCTGTTCTCTCTCTACGTACCCCAGATGGTTTGGATAGGATGCACCCGTATGACGGGGTAGGCCTGAAGTTATTTTATAGGGACCCTAGAGACGCCCCTCTCCCACAATTGCCTCCGTTGTCTTCATTAGATGATTTAGGTGAGGCAGCCAACCTAAAATTAACTGCCCTGCAGTTGGTTTGAAGTAATGCGTAGAGCCCAATACTTCCTTGGCGTTCCGGCCACCAGCTACGCGCCTCAGTAGGATGTTGCCGATCTCGAGGCACGACTCCTACTGGTTCTATCGCCTTTGTGCTGTGATCTCGTTTCTCACTTCTCCACAATACACTTCGCTTTGTGTCCTTTCTTAAGATGCCGCCGCAATGAAGTGCAGGCGCGGCTCCGTAACGATCGGTCCTTTCGCTAGGCCTCTGTCAGGATCCCACCCCTGACAGGGACCCCCCTGAATCTTTCCAAGTAACGCTCTTCTCTCACTAGATGTTACCTGGGCAAAACCCAGTCAGCTTCTCTCCAACTTCCTATCCAGCCCCCAGTTTTACCAGAGTGTGAGGAGTGGCCTAATACATAGAACCTTTTGCTCCCCCTGGTGGCCGGACTGTGAAGTGTAGTGTGTGACTGTGATACCTGGTCAGGTGAACTCCTTTAGTGCCATCAGACGTACCATCACTCCCCCTTGTTGAAGAGCGACAATACTGCAACGACCAGGACTCTGGGGCGCTGCACAAGCATACCAATTCATATTCTGGATATAACACTTAAGTCCTCAAGAAATTCCAGACAACTTTAGGCCTCACTCAGACATCCAACTTTTGATGTACATGCTCTATCAATGTTTTTCACGAATAGAACACATACCCATTATAGCCTATAGAGTAGTTCTGTGTTTGATCCAAGTTTCAGATCAATCTCTCCCATTAAAATCAAAGGATCAATAAAAAAAAAACAAAAAACAGCACACTGATGTCATCGCTATATTATACGTGTGCAGTTTATAGTTTACTATTAAATTGGTAAGCAAAGCCTTTTTTTGCATAGGAGAAAAACAGATGTCACATTGATAATAATAGCGGATACAGTCCAAACATGGATGCAAACTGGATCCAGTGCACTGATGAAAAATAGTAAAAGAAAAAATGTCTGAAGGCAGGAATTCCACATAATAAGGAAATGCTGGCCTTGAATACAGTTTCTTACATTGAGTGGCACAAAATGACTGTTACCCCCTTAGGGCTACAGAATATATAAAGGTCTGTTTGATAGATCAAAATTGTAATTAAAAAATTAATTTAACTTTTCTGAATGGAATGTGCAGAAATCGAAGTACATGCTGAATAAAAAAAAAAACAACCTAATTGATATTCATATTATCTGCCAGGTGTCAATATGTGAATATACACTTAGTAGCTCAGCTTGCTAATGATTTATACACGATTCCCACCACAACTTTAGCCAGAAACCAAACCCAAGGTGAGGTTAGAGTCAGGGATCTGTTCTCCATCTTATGACTGCTTATCCAAAAACACTCCCAAGACAAATAATTGTGCATGTATGCTGCTCCGTTCCCAGACATTGTAAGGTGAAGCTCTAGAGGTTGAGGAGGTTACACTTATAATCAGGTCCTTATGCATAATGGGCTGTAGGCATATAATAGACCAGTGAAGGTACGGTGGCATCATGGAACGGTGGTCACACATTCACATCACTCTATCCTGTGGATTGGTAATATTCTGTCCTTTAGTTTTCTAAATCAGGTGTGCACAACCTGGCCCGGGGGCCACAGCTCTCCCATAATGCCTCTCCATGTGGTGCCCAATTGTAAGGAGATGGACATACTTGCCCACGTTCCCTCTTGAAGACACAAGTATTGCTATGGTATATAATGTACATTAAGATATGCGCTATTGGTGATAATGTTGTGTTCTGCTCAACAGTAGGGAGATTTAGGTTTAATGTTTGGGACCAGCCCAGAGTGGCAGGCAGAGGTGTAGCTGTGGGTTCAGCTCAGGGGGCGGGGCAAACATCTGAGTGGGCCTCTAATCAGGTAACCGTGCATATACCGTGGGTATAGAGGAACCTCAGTAAATGACTGCACTGTTACTGAAAAGACGAACATTGATATTACCGCCACATGGTGACCATACAGTGGTAGATAACAGACCTGCAGAACATACAAGTAATTACAGTACAGATGGATTTAATCAACAAAGGTATCATTTTAATCAGTATAACTGCACAGACCTGACACTGTCTGTAGATTTAAATGCCCACTTAACATTTAATAATGTCCTCTGGGTCCCCCAATATACAGGTCCGCTATATACAGTATAGTGGACCGACAGCTCCCTTATACAAAGTATGATGTCCCCACCACTCTCCTATAAAAGTATGATGGGCCCATAGCTCCCTTATAAATTATATAATGCCCCACAGCTTCCCTATACACAATATGATGGGCCCAGAGCTCCCATATACACATAACCACCGTCAGTACATGAATACAACATCTAGCTTGGATTTTGTTGTACCTAACAGACCGGACATTCAGCATCTCCCACTCACACACCACCTCCTCACCTTGCTCCCTATCTGTCGGAGTCCCACAAGATTCAGTCCTAGGGCCTCTGCTCTTCTCCATCTATACCTTTGGCCTGGGACAGCTCATAGAGTTCCATGGCTTTCAGTAGCATCTCTATGCCGATGACACACAGATCTACATCTCTGGACCAGATATCACCACCCTACTAACTCCTTCTTCTCCGCTATATTTCTAAAACATAACATGGACAAAACAGAATTCATCATCTTTCCCCCATCTCACTCGACTCCCCAACAAACCTATCCCTTAAAGTAAATGGCTGCTCACTCTCTCCAGTCCCACAAGCCTCGGGGTAATCCTTGACACTGATCTCGCATTCAAACCACATATCCAAGCCCTTTCCACTTTCTTCAACTCAAAAATATTTCCTGGATCCGTACATTCCTAAACCAAGAATCTGCAAAAACTCTAATCCATGCCCTCATCATCTCCCGCATTGACTACTGCAACCTCCTGCTCTGTGGCCTCCCCTCTAACACTCTCACACCCCTCCAATCTATTCTAAACTTTGCTGCCAACTATTCCACCTATCCCCTCACTATTCCCCAGCCTCTCCCCTCTGTCAATCCCTGCACTGGCTCCCCATTACCCAATGACTCCAGTTCAAAACCCTAACCATGACATAGAAAAAGCCATCCACAACCTGTCTCCTCCATAGATCTGTGGCCTCGTCTCCCCGTACTTACCTGCACGCAACCTCCGATCCTCACAAGATCTCCTTCTATGCTCCCCTCTTAACCCTCTTCCCACAATCGCATGCAAGATTTCTCCCGCGCATCCCCCATACTCTGGAACTCTCTACCCCAACACATCAGACTCTCGCCTACCGTGGAAACCTTCAAAAAGAACCTGAAGATCCACCTCTTCCGATAAGCCTACAACCTGCAGTAACCACCGATCACCCAAACCACTGCACAACCAGATCTACCCTCACCTACTGTATCCTCACCCATCCCTTGTAGATTGTGAGCCCTCGTGGGCAGGGTCCTCTCTCCTTATGTACCAGTCGTGACTTGTATTGATTAAGATTATTGTACTTGTTTTTTATTATGTATACCCCTCCTCACATGTAAAGCGCTATGGAATAAATGGTGTTATAATAATAAATAATAATAATACAGCACAAGAACCACAATCAGTTCATGAATGCAGCACCAGAACCACTATTGGTAAATGAATGCAGTGCCAGAACAACCATCAGTAGATGAATAAAGTGCTAAAACCACACTTTTCCTCCTCTGCATACTGCTCACACCAAACTGTGCCTTCACATTAACATCCCTCATATACAATAAAAGTCCCTAGAACCTTCGGCTCTATAAGGCGCTTACCTTTCCCACTTCAGCAGCATGGTGACAGCAGCCACAGTAGGGAACCAGTGGAAGAAAGGTGACCATCTCAGCCGGGTGATCTGTTATGGATTGGTACATTTGTACACAATCAGGACCATGGTCAGTACATGAATCCATTACCAGATCACATTCAGTACATGAATCCAACTTCTCTATACTGTGCCCCTACTTCTCCATACTGTCCCCAAAGCTCTCAGCTCTCCATACTGCCCCCATGCTACCATCTCTATATACTGTTCCCCTACTTCTCCATACAATCCCCTTACACTCTCACTTTTCCATATGGTCCCCACACGCTCCCAATTCTCCATCCTGTACCCCCATTTCTCTAGAGTCCAATCAGAGATGGGCTCAGAAAGGACACCTAGCAGTAGGACCCCGAGTTTATAACTCAGAGGTAAAGGGCCAGGATGGGACAGAGAACGTGAGATGAAGAGAGTGACCAGGGTGAGAGTTCCAAAGCGTCAGTAGCAGAGAAGCTAAGTTCCTTGAGGGGAAAGAAGACATGGAACCGGACATTGGAAACACTAACTGAACTGTAGCACTGTGCTGGGCTGTAGTAAAGGCAGGTGAACCAGTGGAGATAGAGACCAAGTGAGTTAACAGAAAGGAACTGAGATTGTGTGTGAAAATGCTCCTTATTGTGAAGGAAAAGTTCATCAAGTTCACTCACTATCTGCTGTACATAACCCCCACCAAGTCATCATTCATTTAAGAGTTTATTTTTGACCAGTGGTCTCCCTAATTGAACTGCTCAACATCCGGTCCTGGCCAACCCAAGTCATCAGTAACATGCGACCTACAAGGGAGTAGCACCCCCCACACCTCCACAAGTCCACACACCCAGCCAGGACCACCACTTTCATGTAACGTGCCGGGGTGTAAGAGACAAGAACTTCACCCACAGTTTCTGCCCCACGCCATGTTACACAACCATCAGGGCACAGCAGGGTCGAACATAGACAGAAAACGGCCCTTGTGCAAGAACAATATATATTTGCAGTTCAATAGCTCATGATAAGGCATAATTTCACTGGCTTTGGAGGTGGTAGTGGCAACTAAACCATGAAAATCTATAATACAGGGATGATTTTTACAGGAACTAAGTCCCCTAGACTTCTGTACAAGTGGTTTAATTAGTAATTTGAGGATGGTACACTCCCTTAAATGGTCACACCAGACATTTGCATTTGAGCACAAAAAATTCACAACGCAGTAAAGTTCTGTACAAGTTGTACTTTGTGGATAAGGACATGCCAGGTTTTTAAAATCCACAGCATGACCATAATAATAATAAGGTTAAGTTCCCATGATGAGTTTTTGTGGGTTTTTGATGCAGCGTCTAAGGCTATGTGCACACGATGCGGATTTAGTGCGGATCCGCTGCATTTTTTTCCGCGCAGAAATGCTGCAGATCCACAAAGTGATTTACAGTACAATGTAAATCAATCGAAAAAAACAATGCTGTGCTAATGGGGCGGAAATTTCCGCATGAAAAATGCTGCTTATCAAAAGAAGTAGCATGTCACTTCTTTTGTGCGGATCTGCAGCGTTTCTGCGCCCTTCCATTATAGAAATCCGCAGTGGTACAAAACACATGAAATCCGCACAAAATCCGCATCAAATCCGCATAAAAAAAACGTCAAATCTGCACCTGCGTTTTCTGCCAGGAGATGCGGATTTTGTGCAGAAAATTCTGCGCCCCAATCTGCAACGTGTGCACGTAGCCTTAAGGTTCCAACAATGAGGATGGGATTTATAGAAATTTTATGCCCACTGTTTTTTGTTTTTTTTTTACACAGCGTAAGCTGACCTGCGGTGCATGTTTAAACACCTCAACAAGACCATTTTCTCTCATGGGTACCCTGAGTTTTATTTGCAGACTTTTGTAATAGAAATGCATTAGATACGGAAAATCTGCAGGTAAAAACGCAAGTGTCCTTTAGTTTTATTATTCATCAGTAAGGTGAAAAACACTCAAATATAGATTTATATTGACCAGTCCGATCCATGGAGGCAACTTTCAGAAAATCTACCTACCGTAAGTCTTTTAGAACGAATGGCCAATCTTTAGGATAGGGACTGAATAGTAAATTGGTAGGGGTACGACTTTCAGCTGTCAGAAGAGGCCACATTGGGAGCACTGTAGCCTCCTTACATTCAAGTCAATATATACTTGCAAACACCATAGTTTTATTAGCGTTTGAGTAATGTTACTCATTCAATTCATTTTGATAGGGGCGAGTTGCAATACCAGTCACAGCCTATGGTCAATAGTGGCACTATTTCTATAAAAAAATAAATAAATCAGAGCTCTCTTTTCAACCTATAAAGTGAATAATAACCAGTTTGGTGTCTTTTTGTATTGTATTTTGGTTGCTATTTGGCACTTTTTATAATCCAATGAGTTACACCGACCAGAGTCTCCATTCGCTCTTGCCAACTTATCTCAGATCAGATACAGTTATACAGATATACACCCGATACACAAACAGAAAGCTTCATATGGAATATGTCCTTTATATGCAGGTGACACACGATGCACTGAACATATGGGAGATTGCACTTTTATCAATAATTGTAGCATTTATAACAGGCTCGGTACACAAACAGAGCACACGGCAATTTCTTGTTCTGTTAAGTGTCTGCAAAGCATCCATCACAGTCTGTGCAATTTAAGAGGCTCTCAAAAGTAATCTGTTAATACTGTATATACATTTAGGCCCCGATCTATCTTTCTTTTTGCTCTTTTTTATTTCTGGAGTAAAAAATGGTTCTTTTTTTTTATTTTCTTCCTTTTTTAAGTTAACTTTATTCGGTTTTGTTTGTATATTTTTTTTGCAAATTGTCTCTTCAGAGAGGAAGAGGACTAAAACTCTAGTGCCACCTATTGGAAGTAGCAATCCTAACAGTCAATGTCGACCCTTTAACGAGCCTTGTCACATGACTTAGGATAAAAGCCAAACCAGAATCTCAATTTTCAGACACTGTGTTTCGGGGTACTGCCCCACGTCAGAGCAAACTAGTGCTACTTCCAATAGGTGGCACTAGATTTCTAGCCCTCCTCCTCTCTGAAGAGACAATTTGTATATTTCCTAGAGGAGCATTGCGGCTTTAAGTCTCCTCACCTCGACATGCTTAACATGTCACTCTCCGCAAGGAGAAACGATACTTCTTATATATATATATATTTTTTAATGCAGACGTGGTCCTTTATGTTTGACCCTAATTCTTTATTTGAAACTTTTCTAATTGTGACGAAATGTTTGCACAATTGTTCTCCAATCCCCTAGTGAATTACAAAATCCCTCTAATTTTATTTTTGTGTATTTGAAAACTGACATGCCACATTTTACAGGATTGTGCAACTTTTTTTTTTTACAGGAAAGAGTAAAAAAGGTAAAGAACAAAAAATAGGAGCATCTTTGATTTTAAGAAAAATTAAACAACGCAGGCCGGTGTGATCAAGGCGGCCTACAGACCTGGATCAGTTACTCCAGTTTTGTCAGGAGGAGTGGGCCCAAATTCCGACCAATCATTGTGAGAAGCTTGTGGAAGGAGATCCCAAACATTTGACCCAAGTCATTCAGTTTAAGGGCAATGGTACCACATATTAATGAAATGTATATACATTTTTGAATTTGCAGTAATAAAAATGCCTCAAAACATTCCCTTTCTCTCATTATTCTGGCATTTGGCAAATATTAATAATTATGGTAATCCTAATTGTCATAAAACGGGAAAGGTTTATTCTGACTTTGTGTCAGATATTGAGAAAAACATGTGTATATGTATTTTTATATATTGTATGTTCTGGTTTCAACTGCAACTACCTGTGGAGTATTGGCTTCTACTCCAGTAAGGACTCAGTACTAAGTCAGGGTCGGTCACCTGCTGTCACAACATTACATAACGTTGTTTTACAGAGTGTGTGCTCTGGGTTATAGAGTTTGGTAATAACATCTTTAAATATCAATGTATATTTCCTCCCAGTTTATCCTCTGTGCAGGATTCAATGGTGAAGACTGTAATGGTAACAAATACATAATATAAATGTTTTTACTTAAAGTAATGCTATAGTTGTAATAAAAAAAAACTTTAAAAAATTCCTTTAAACATTCTATCTAAATAGTTCCAAAATTCTGAGCTGATTCATTTCACAATTTATTTTTTATAGCAGTTGAAGCTGCAAATGTTCAGCATAATCGAAGATTTAAATTCTTGCTACCGACGGTCAACACTAGGGGGTGTTAATGAGCTCACTGCGGTAAACGTTCTAATATTATTGTTTGCGCTGAGCTCACAAGCTCCCTCTATTGGTAACTGCAAGCAGCCAACATTTTATAACGCAACTCTATGCACAACATGGGATTAACAGCTCTGTTAGAGAAAAAAGGAGCTCTATGAAAACCCGTAAATGGCACAGAGGTTCCCATCCATTCACTATGACGAAGAAGGTCCTCCAGCAGCAAATATCCACTATATAAATTGATGATCCAGTTGGAATAAAAGAAAAAAAAAATTGCCTTTTATTGTCTCAACATAAGAAATATAAAAACTGGCAACCTAAGAGGATGTCATGCATAGAATAGGTTTCTATACATTCTATCCTCTTAAGTGGCCAGTTTTTATATTTCTTATGTTGAGACAATAAAATGCAATTTTTTATGCCAACCGGATCATCAATTTATATAGTGGATATTTGCCGCTTGTGACTTATTTCATCTTTGATTTCTTTCCACGTCCTGGACTGGGAGGACTCCGTGTGGCTTCACCTGACACAGCAAGGTGCTTCTTAATGTGGTGAGCTGACTTCCATTCCCTTTCCGGTCTTTGTATCCATTCTCTATGGGACTGGGAAGTACTGTGCTCAACAACAGGGGGAACTGAGCAGAGGGTAGACCATCGCTCCATTCAGACAGGGCTCTAAAGAGCCCAGTTCTCAGAGTCATTGGTGATCCCAGCAGATGGACACCAGCTGCCAGCATTCATGGGAACCTAATACCTCATTCATTTGCCTTCTTGCTGTTGCTACTTGAATAGTGAGGAATGTGAATATATCAAGAAGATTGCTTTCTTACATGATTTGAAACCCATAAATTTCTCTCCAGCATGTTATGTGCTGAAGGGGCTAACCAGAATTGATAAGGGATTGGGTTTTTGGTGAGTAGGTGAGAGATGGGCGGGACACCTACTCACCATATCTCCACCTCAAGAGTGTGACTGGGGAGTTAAATGTCTCCAGACTGTAGCTCTAGGGGGTGCTGAGGACTACGAGTGTTCCCTGCGAGTGAATCTCGCAGGAAAAAAAGGACTTTATTGGATTTTATCTTTGTTTTGCCATTAGGCCAGAAAGGCCATGATTACTTTGTTCAACCTTTGTTCAACTGCTCAAAAAATAAAGGGAACACTTAAACGACAGAATATAACTCCAAGTAAATCAAACTTCTGTGAAATCAAACTGTCCAACAGTGATTGACAATCAATTTCACATGCTGTTGTGCAAATGGAATAGACAACAGATGAAAATTATTGGCAACTATCAAGACAACCCCTATGAAGATGCTTTCTGGCTGTTGTTTTGGTCACTTTTGAATGTTGGTTGTGCTTTCACACTCATGGTAGCATAAGATGGACTCTACAACCCACACAAGTGGCTCAGGTAGTGCAGCTCATCCAGGATGGCACATCAATGCGAGCTGTGACAAGAAGGTTTGCTGTCAGCGTAGTGTCCAGAGGCTGGAGGTGCTACCAGGAGACAGGCCACTACACCAGGAAACATGGAGGGGGCCGTAGGAGAGCAACAACCCAGCAGCAAGACCGCTACCTTAGCCTTTATGCAAGGAGGAACAGGAGGAGCACTGCCAGAGCCCTGCAAAATGACCTCCAGCAGGCCACAAATGTGCATGTGTCTGCACAAACGGTTAGAAACTGACTCCATGAGGATGGTCGGAGTGCCCGACATCCACAGATGGGGGTTGTGCTCACAGCTCAACACGGTGCAGGACGCTTGGCTTTTGCCACAGAACACTAGGATTTGCAAATTTGCCACTGGCACCCTGTGCTTTTCACAGATGAAAGCAGGTTCACACTGAGCTCATGTGACAGACGTGACAGATTCTCGAGATGCCGTGGAGAGCGATCTGCTGCCTGCAACATCCTTCAGCATGACCGGTTTGGCAGTGGGTCAGTAATGGTGTGGGGTAGCATTTCTTTGGAGGGCCGCACAGCCCTCCATGTGCTCGCCAGAGGTAGCCTGACTGCCATTAGGTACTGAGATGAGATCCTCAGACCCCTTGTGAGAAAACATGTTGGTGCGGTTGGCCCTGGGTTCCTCCTAATGCAGGACAATGCCAGACCTCATGTGGCTGGAGTGTGTTAGCAGTTCCTGCAAGAAGAAGGCATTGAAGCTATGGACTGGTCCGCCCATTCTCCAGACCTGAATCCGATTGAACACACCTGGGACATCATGTCTCGCACCATCCACCACCAACGTCACATTGCACCACAGACTGCCCAGGAGTTGGCGGATGCTTTAGTCCAGGTCAGGGAGATTTCTCAGGAGACCATCCACCACCTCATCAGGAGCATGCCAAGGCATTGTATAGAGGTCATACAGGCACGTGGAGGCCACACACTACTGAGCATCCTTTCCTTGTTTTGAGGCATATCCACTGAAGCTGGACCAGCCTGTAATTTGATTTTCCACTTTACTTAAAGCTCATCAAGAGAATGCCAAGAGTGTGCAAAGCAGTCATCAAAGCAAAAGGTGGCTACTTTGAAGAACCTAGAATATAAGATATAATTTCAGTTGTTTCACACTTTTTTGTTAAGTATATAATTCCACATGTGTTAATTCATAGTTTTGATGCCTTCAGTGTGAATGTACAATTTTCATAGTCATGAAAATACAGAAAAATCTTTAAATGAGAAGGTGTGTCCAAACTTTTGGTCTGTACTGTATATACTGTATATATATATCTATATACAGTTAGGTCCATATATATTTGGACAGAGACAACATTTTTCTCATTTTGGTTATAGACATTACCACAATTTAATTTTAAACAAAACAATTCAGATGCAGTTGAAGTTCAGACTTTCAGCTTTCATTTGAGGGTATCCATATTAAAATTGGATGAAGAGTTTAGGAGTTTCAGCTCCTTAACCTGTGCCACCCTGTTTTTTAAAGGGACCAAAAGTAATTGGACAATTGACTCCAAGGCTATTTCATGGACAGGTGTGGGCAATCCCTTCATTATGTCATTCTCAACTAAGCAGATAAAAGGCCTGGAGTTGATTTGAGGTGTGGTGCTTGCATTTGGAAAGTTTTCCTATGAAGTAAACATGCGGTCAAAAGTGCTCTCCATGAAGGTGAAACAAGCCATTCTTAAGCTGTGAAAACAGAGAAAAAACCCATCCGAGAAATTGCTACAATATTAGGAGTGGCAAAATGTACAGTTTGGTACATCCTGAGAAGGAAAGAAAGCACTGGTGATCTCATCAATGCAAAAAGACCTGGGCGCCCACGGAAGACAACAGTGGTGGGTGATCGCAGAATAATCTCCATGGTGAAGAGAAACCCCTTCACAACAGCCAACCAAGTGACCAACACTCTCCCGGAGGTCGGCGTATCAATATCCAAATCTATCATAAAGAGAAGACTGCATGAAAGTAAATACAGAGGGTTCACTGCACGGTGCAAGCCACTCATAAGTGTCAAGAATAAAAAGGCTAGACTGGACTTTGCTAAAAAACATCTAAAAAAGCCAGCACAGTTCAGGAAGAACATTCTTTGGACAGATGAAACCAAGATGAACCTCTACCAGAATGATGGAAAGAGAAAAGTATGGCGAAGGCTTGGTACAGCTCATGATCCAAAGCATACCACATCATCTGTAAAACACGGCGGAGGCAGTGTGATGGCTTGGGCATGCATGGCTGCCAGTGGCACTGGGTCACTAGTGTTTATTGATGATGTGACACAGGACAGAAGCAGCCGAATGAATCCTGAGGTATTCAGAGCCATACTGGGCACTCAGATTCAGCCAAATGCAGCAAAACTGATTGGTCGTCGTTTCATACTACAGATGGACAATGACCCAAAACATGAAGCCAAAGCAACCCAGGAATCTATTAAAGCAAAGAAGTGGAATATTCTTGAATGGCCAAGTCAGTCACCTGATCTCAACCCAATTGAGCATGCATTTCACTTGTTAAAGACTAAACTTCAGACAGAAAGGCCCATAAACAAACAGCAACTGAAAACCACCGCAGTGAAGGCCTGGCAGAGCATCAAAAAGGAGGAAACACAGCGTCTGGTGATGTCCATGAGTTCAAGACTTCAGGCAGTCATTGCCAACAAAGGGTTTTCAACCAAGTACTAGAAATGAACATTTTATTTAAAATTATTGAATCTGTCCAATTACTTTTGGTCCCTTTAAAAACAGGGTGGCACATGTTAAGGAGCTGAAACTCCTAAACCCTTCATCCAATTTTAATGTGGATACCCTCAAATGAAAGCTGAAAGTCTGAACTTCAACTGCATCTGAATTGTTTTGTTTAAAATTCATTGTGGTAATGTCTATAACCAAAATGAGAAAAATGTTGTCTCTGTCCAAATATATATGGACCTAACTGTATATATAATTGTCTAAGGTCCACTTCCATCTGTCTGTTTGTCTGTCTGTCACGGAAATCCTGCATCGCTGATCGGCCGTCTGGGCGCGATCAATCAGCGACAGGCACAGTTCGTCCGCGAATCGGCCTTCCAGTGAGTGCCCCCTCCATACTTCCCACCAGTCAGCGCCCACATAGCGTTTTAGCAGTCCATTAAACGGACTGCATTACACCGCGGCATAATGCGGTGTAACGCAGTCTGTTAACGCTGCCATTAACCCTGTAAGTGTGACCAACTTTTTACTATTGATGCTGCCTATGCAGCAACAATAGTAAAAACATATAATGTTAAAAATAATTAAAAAAAAAATCATTAGATTTTCACCTTCCGGCGTCTGCGGAAGCCTTTCCTGCTCCTCGCGACGCTCCGGTCCCAAGAATGCATTGAGGCAATGACCCCAGATGACGTAGCGGTCTCGCGAGACCGCTACACACTACATGATCACAGGTTATTGCCGCAAGGCATTACTGGGAATGGAGCGTTGCGAGGAGCATCGATAAAGGCTTCGGCTGGATCTGGGGGCCGCCGGAAGGTGAGTATATAACATTTTTTTTTTTTTTTTTAACAGGGATATGGTGCCCACATTGCTATATACTATGTGGGCTGTTATATACTACGTGGGCTGTGTTATATACTGCGTGGGCTGTTATATACTACGTTGCTGTGCTATATACTACGTGGGCTGTACTATATACTATGTGGCTGTGCAATATACTATGCAGCTGTGCTATATACTACGTGGCTGTGTTATATACTACGTGGGCTGTGTTATATACTACGTGGGCTGTGTTATATACTATGTGGCTGTGCTATATACTACGTGGTTGTGCTATATACTACGTGGGCTGTGTTATATGCTCACTAATTGGTCACGCCCGGCTGGCCGAATCCTGTGTATTCATTGCATTATTCTGAAATCTTCACAAATAAACTACATACATATTCTAGAATACCCGATGCGTTAGAATCGGGCCACCATCTAGTATATATATATATATATATATATATATATATATATATATATATGTATATGTATATATATATATATATATATATATATATATATATATATATATATATACATATATATATAGTGGGCCATGTATATGGATGCACCTAAATAAAATGGGAATGGATGGTGATACCAACTTCCTGTTTGTGGCACATTAGTATATGGAAGGGGAAAACTTTTCAAGATGGGTGGTGACCATGCCGGCCATTTTGAAGTCGGCCATTTTGGATCCAACTTTAATTTTTCCAATGAAAAGAGGGTGTTGTGACACCTCAAACTTATTGAGAATTTCACAAGAAAAACAATGGTGTGCTTGATTTTAACATAACTTGATTCTTTCATGAGTTATTTACAAGTTTCTCTTTGCTTACAGCCTTTGACATATCGCAGAGGTTAACACGTGAGGAGCGGATAGAAATTGTGTTGATGTCTGGGGAACGCAGTACCCAGGTCATTGCAAATTTCAATGCAAAGCACCCTACGCAAGAAAACTGTCACCATTCCCATGTTATTTAGGTGTATCCATATAAATGGGCCACCCAAAAAAGTTTGCCTCATCACTGAACATAATGTTCTGTTTAAACTGAGGGTCCTGTTCCAATTTCTGTTTTGCCCATTCAGCAAATTCATTGCGCCAATCTGGCATAATTCGAACATCCCTTTGGCGGATATTAGCTACTCACAAATGGCTCCCTTACAAAATCCAGCTGCTGCAGCATCTCAACGAGGATGACCCAGATCAGCGTGCTGAATTTGCAGAATGAGCAAAACAAAAATGCCGCTATTACAGATTGACAGATGGATTTAATAGGATAACAGAAGCTGAAGACCCCCATGCCTGTCCTTATCATCCTCCTGTGAACGCCCAATTTTAGCTATATATAGCAGGGCTGATGCGCTGCTACGCACAGCACAAGTGATCAAATGATCGCAGCTTTAAGTCTCCTAAGGGGACTACTACATACAGTAGAAAGTGGAGGGAAAAAATATTTACATATGAAAAAAAAAAAACGTTAAATCACCCCCGTTTTTCCCCCATTAAAAATAAAACAAACAAAAAAACACATTTTTTGTTTCGATGCTTTCGTAAAAGTCTGATCTATCAAAATATAAAATAAATTTATCCGATTAATAATGGTGCTATAAAAAAAAATTAAAAAAAAAATGCCAGAATTACATTTTTTTTGGCAGCTGCAACATTGCAATAAAATGATTATTTTTCTAGTCTCCGGATCTTAAGGGTGACTAAAATGGATTGTGGAAAATATTTATGCAAAGTGAAAAATATTATGCGTGACCAGGACTTCTATTTCACTCACAATGCAAAATCTCGGGGTAAGTGAACTTCAATCAGTGGATAAAGATGAATGCTTATTCCATACATTCAAAACATTTTACTGCTGTAAAATCTGTACAACTCCTTCATCTAGCTGGTTTTCCTGCTGTATAGATTCTAAAGCACACTGTCCTTTGACTCTATTGGCGTTTTTTCCTCTCAATTTCTTTTCTATCAGTGTTAGTAATAGGAGCAGAGATTAAGAGGGAAACTGAATTCGGGTTGAAGTATCTTTAGAGATGTCAGATCACAAAACCTGTAGATATGGAGAAAGGCACATGCAAGGCAATTTGAAAGGTGATACGTGAAAGATCACCTAGGTTGTGCATGAGTGTAGACAAAAAGCAGAGCATCCATGATTTCCTCTGCAAGGAGAGGGATGGGAAAATCACTAATGCAACAGAATCCGTGTCCGTCACCACACAGTAAACCCTGATACCTCATGTATGCTACATCGCTGACTGCTGCTCTGCCATCAGCAAATTTCTACTGTGGCTAAATTGATGCCACTTTTCTTCTTCATGTGTGTTATCTGATTTTGTCAGGGCTCCCAGCATAGCAGGCCTACACCTGTCACTCATCCACCAGCTACTGATCAATGTTTCAGCTAGAAATGCTGGTCCAGGCCCTGTCCCATGCATCCATGCTGCACAATTATGCTATTTGTACTCTGGGTCAATTGATGCCACTTTTCCTGGTGTCTGCCCCTAATTTGAGCTGTTTTGGGAGCTGTTTGGCCCCTCTGAAGGTGTTGGCTATGCGTTTGGTTTTGCCTCCCATTGAATTCAATGGGGTTCAGATATGTTTGCCAAATTGTGTGACTAACTGTTCGATGAACATCGGGCCATTCGCCGAATCTGAACCGAACCTTGAAAAGTTCACTCATCTCTAATCCTGACGGTGGAATACTTCCTTACTTCTGTGACAAATTTTTAGGGGCTTCATAGCAAAAGATGTGAATACATATGCACATGATAAATTCTTTATGACTGGACCCAAGTATCTTTTTTTGCAGGTGAAATACGCTTCAAAGACAATCATCATCTCGTCTCCGGAGGAAGGTCTTGATTTTCTAAACCAACTTGAAATATCTACTCCTACACTTCAACATGTTTTTTTTCCCACATGATGGACTTTTTTCTTCACTAATTTTTTCAATCAGTTAATTACTTAACCTGGATTACAAAATATTTTCTCCAAATTTTTAGGAGAAATTTTCTTTCCTCTCCCTGGCTTACATCTCATTGCCGTATTTACAACATTGGATATATATATACTACTTCTATGGTCAAGAAGAAAGCGACAAGAGGCATTCTATTATAGCTTTCAGTATAATGTTACTATAATGGCCCAAATCCACTCTGTATATTTTACATTTTAAACCAAATTTTCCCTCTGCCAAGTTCTAGGGTTACTTTTATGGTACTCCCAGACTCTGACAAGTATTCATACATTTTAGGCAATATTTTTTTATTTTTTTTCCCATCTATGTGTGTATATTGTTAGTAATAATTGACCAAGCTACTTTTATTATTACTATTGTTGTTTTTCTGCCTATACACATACTTGACTTGTACCATTGCTTGTATGCTTATTTTTTCTTTCTGACTTTATTTTACCAGGAATTGTTATTTTCAGCAACATTTAGTCATGTCTTATAACTGTAACTAGTATGTTTACTTGTCTTTTCCCTTTCTTTAATAGGGTTTGTCATTTTAACTTTCCAGTTTTCTTTTTCCTTTTTTTTCCCCTTCCCACACTTTCCCTTCCCCCCCCCTTATACCTGTTTTTCTCCCCCTCTTCCTCTTTTCTTCCACTTGCCCCTTTTTTCCTTTTCCCTTTTAAAAATGTAATAAATACATTTGAAATAGAAAACCAAGCGAGTGAATACTTTTGCAAGCCACTGTGTGTGTGTTTATATATATATATATATATATATATATATATATATATATATATATATATATACAGTATATATATATATATATATATATATATTTATATATTCTAGCAATTATCACATCTAGCACTATTACATCACGGTATCAGAGTTCCATAGAGTGACGATGTCACACAGGTGATGATGACATAACAGAAAGGCGTGATAAAAGGCTCGCTTGCGAACATTCTAACTGAGGGTTTTAGAGTTTGTGGAGATTGTGTTTTGTTTTGCATTTCTGTTGAACAAAATGCCTAAAAATAAGCGATTTATTAAGGAATATGATCCAGAGAACAGCGGCAGCAGTGACCAGGTGAGAGATGACTTCTGTATTCATCTTTTGTAGAGGGATTTAAGTCCCTTTTCGGTTTATTTTTTACTTGCGGTATTTGATAATTTAATTTTGTTTGCCACATTCATCAACATGGTGCACTCACTTCATCAATTTTAACCAAAGTAAAAAAAATTGTGTTTTGCCAGTCTTTAACTATTTTTTCGACTTTTGAGCACAGAAATGTCAAATGTCGCAAAAATTAAACTGAGAGCTTAAAAACTATGACACTATGAATCACTCCAGGGTAAGACTTGAAAACATTCGGGACAAATCTGGCATCTTTTTGAAAATTTGCAAGTAATGAACCAGGCAAAAATAGCTAGAAACCCCAAATTCCTACACCAGTAGTAAGCAAAAAAAAAACAAATGGGTTAACTCATATAAAATAGTCTTCAAATATGGTGAATTTGATGGCAAAAAATAAAAGCACAAAACACCAAAAAACATACGCATATATAGGAATGGATCAGGCCCTATGTGTTAAGCACTAGATTTGTAAGTCTCCTCTGCTGTACCCCAGGACCAGACTTCATACCCTACACAATATTATATATAATTTAAAATTGATTCTCGATAATAAGACGATATCTTGGTTTAAAATTTCTAAAAATTGGAATAAAAAATTATTTTATTTTTATTTTTTTTCTTCCCAGTCACCGATCAATGGAAAACGCCGCAGAATTTCTGCATCCGACATACAGGACGGCAGCAGTGATGAGAACGTCCATCAGGTGAGAGCTCGTTTCTCTCCACCACAATCTGTGGCTTTGGGTTTCAAGAAGAAATGGATGCCGCATTCTGAGAATATACCGCTATATCGCTGCTTCTTAAATCTCAATGTTTAGGTCTTTGTGTTTCTTTATTTCAGTCTCATCCACTTATTCCGAGGTCTCCGAGGAGCCTTGGAAATGAAGATGGCAGTTCTGGTCTCCACCTGATTAATATGGAGTCAGGTATGCAATAAAGCGTCTGGAAGGATCATAAACTCCTTCCTGTAAAATAAGAAATTAGAATTTTTATTGTTTAGGAAAACTGAACGACGCAGAAGTAAATGATGACATTTGTTCTTTTCTTTAGAGCCCGATTCTTCCCGATCCAACTTTGTACAGGAGGAGACAGCGAGGTAATGTATTCCTATATATCCGTATTATCCGAGTCATTTTCATGTTATCTGGTCACTATGTGGCGCTGTTATTGGCATATTCTCAGATAAGGCGTCAGCCGTGTGTTTGTGGGTCGTGTACGACCATAATATATATCTTTGATGTTTCTAACCAGGAGACAGGAGCGTCCCATCAATAACTGTTTCCTGAAAGATCTGTCTTCTCCCACATCGAAATACGTCACCAACTTCTATAAGTACAAAGAGAAGTTGACACGACGTTTGTACAAGTTTTTTAATCGGACCGTCTTTGAGAACCAGGTATTTAGTTACAACCCACACCCCGAATAGGGTGACACGGGGATGAAGGGTTAGAGCTAGGGTTATTGTATCCAGTGTATATATCTCTATATTCTGTAGGTATAGGGTGACACGGGGATGAAGGGTTAGACCTAGGGTTACTGTATCCAGTGTAATTATCTCTATATTCTGTAGGTATAGGGTGACACAGGGATGAAGGGTTAGACCTAGGGTTACTGTATCCACGGTGAATATAGTATATACCTCTATATTCTGTAGGCATGTGGTGATATGGGGTATAGTGACCGGAGGATTAGAGCTAGGGTTAGAGTATCCAGTGTATATAGTACATACCTCTATATACTGTAGGTATGGGGTGATATGGAGGATAGTGACTGGAGGGTTAGAGCTTGGATTAGTATATTTAGTGTATATAGTATGTACCTCTATATTCTGCAGGTATAGGGTGAAACGGGGATGAAGGGTTAGAGCTAGGGTTAGAGTATCCAGTGTATATAGTACATACCTCTATATACTGTAGGTATGGGGTGATATGGAGGATAGTGACTGGAGGGTTAGAGCTTGGATTAGTATATTTAGTGTATATAGTATGTACCTCTATATTCTGCAGGTATAGGGTGACACAGGGATGAAGGGTTAGAGTATCCAGTGTATATAGTATTATAGTATGTACCCCTATATTCTGCAAGTATAGGGTAACACGGGGATGAAGGGTTAGAGCTAGGGTTAGAGTATCCAGTGTATAAAGTATATACCTCCATATTCTGTAGGTATGGGGTGATATGGAGGATAGCGATGGAGGGTTAGAGCTAGGGTTAGAGTATCCAGTGTATATAGTATTATAGTATGTACCTCTATATTCTGCAAGTATAGGGTAACATGGGGATGAAGGGTTAAAGTATCCAGTGTATATAATATTATAGTATGTACCCCTATATTCTGCAAGTATAGGGTAACACGGGGATGAAGGGTTAGAGCTAGGGTTAGAGTATCCAGTGTATAAAGTATATACCTCCATATTCTGTAGGTATGGGGTGATATGTAGGCTAGTGACTGGAGGGTTAGAGCTAGGGTTAGTGTATCCAGTGTATATAGTATATACCTCTATATTCTGTATTTTCTCCTTCTTTCCTCTGAAGCTTCCTGCAGATTTGGACATCAGTTGGAATAAAAGGCTGCGTAAAATTACCGGGCGCACCGGCTTCGTGCTGAATAATGGGCAGCGCTCCGCCATCATCCAGTTATCGGATAAAATCTGCGATTCTGCAGGTAGGCTTCACATCGGGCACAATTTATGGATTTGCTGGGTGATATCTTCCGTATGTCTTTACTCATGATTGTAATTAAATGCTGCTTTGTCCACAGATCGACTCAGAGACACAATTATACACGAGATGTGTCATGCTGCCTGCTGGCTCATTGATGGCAATGGAGACTTTGGCCATCACCAGCTATGGGAGCAATATTGTGAGAAGGCGGCACAGATCCACCCTGACCTCCCGCCCATTTTGGTATTCAACACTTGGGAGTTCCACTACCCGGTGCTATACCAATGCTCAGGGTGCCAGGGCAGGTAAGATAAGACTCATATTAACCATGGACATTACCTGATACCGGATGGGGGGATATTTCTGTATTTTTTATGTTAATGTTTTAGTTACTTTACCATTCTGCAGTTAGACATGGAGAGGCTCCGTCATTGATTTTGGATGTTTTTGTAACTTTCAGATCTGTCTTTTATATAAGATTTTTCTCTCTCCATAGAATTGGACGTTGGACGAATTCTCTAAACACTGAGAAGAACGTGTGCAGCCGCTGTTACAACAAATTTTTTCTTGTAACCCCAACCTGAGGGGATCTATCAGTCATAAGATCGGCCCCGACAAGATGGCAGTACATGGACAACGTCATCCTGAAGACTGATGGAAAGTCAAATCTCAGGCTTCCACCATAACATCATCTTTTCACCATCTCACGGGCAGCACGGTGGCTCAGTGGTTAGCACTGGAGTCTGCAGCACCCGGGTCGTGGAAGCAAATCCGACCACGGACTTCTGCATGGAGTTTGTATGTTCTCCCCGTGTCTGCGTGGGTTTCCTCCGGGTTCTCCGGTTTCCTCCCACACACCAAAGACATACTGATAGGTAAATTGGGACTTTCTTCCAAATTGTCCGTAAAATAAATTATCCCAGTAAAGCACCGCAAAACATGTTGGTGCTGTGTCATTAACTGGGAACAAATCCTTATAAAAAAAATGTATTTTTGTTATGTTTATTGGTGTCAGTTATACAGTGTGCAGATCTTTTTAGAGAAACTAAAGTTGCTCTTCGAATCGTGGGCTAAACTAGAAAAGTCAAAGAAGTTCTTTAGCCGCTAACGTGTACGTTATAAGTTATAACATATTATTTAGAGAACAAACTGATGGTGATATGTCTGAAAATAGGAAATTAGAACTTCCGATCAGTCAATCACTATTGCCCAGGTCCAGACAAGCCCATTCCCTTCCCTCTGCCCAGTCATTGACTTCTCCTGCCCAGAGTAATTTTGGCTCACAGGCAGATAAGGCAAATTGTGTCTACCCTTCATATCAATTCCTACTCACCCTTATTTTGGCATTAAGGAGATTCTAAAAAGAGATCTGACAAGGGAAGAGTAGATGCAGATCACATACAGGTACATGCCCCAGAACAAACCACCTGATTCCTGTCACTACATGTTCCATGACTCACAATGGGAAAATGTCCACGTTTGGCGTGCGGCCACGTCTCCACAGATGTACAGTCATATGAAAAAGTTTGGGCACCCCTATTAATCTTAAGCTTAATGTTTTATAAAAATTGATTTTTTTGCAACAGCTATTTCAGTTTCGTATATCTAATAACTGTTGGACACAGTAATGTTTCTGCCTTGAAATGAGGTTTATTGTACTAACAGAAAATGTGCAATCTGCATCCAAACAAAATTTGACAGGTGCATAAGTATGGGCACCCTTATCATTTTCTTGTTTTAAATACTCCTACCTACTTTTTACTGACTTACTAAAGCACTTTTTTTGGTTTTGTATCCTCATTGAGCTTTGAACTTCATAGCTAGGTGTATGCAATCATGAGAAAAGCTACTTAAAGTTGCCACTTGCAAGTTGTTCTCCTGTTTGAATCTCCTCTGAAGAGTGGCATCATGGGCTCCTCAAAACAACTGTCAAATGATCTGAAAACAAAGATTATTCAACATAGTTGTTCAGCGGAAGGATACAAAAAGCTGTCTCAGAGGTTTAACCTGTCAATTTCCACTGTGAGGAACATAGTAAGGAAATGGAAGAACACAGGTACAGTTCTTGTCAAAGCCAGAAGTGGCAGGCCAAGAAAAACATCAGAAAGACAGAGAAGAAGAATGGTGAGATCAGTCAAGGACAATCCTCAGACCACCTCCAGAGAGCTGCAGCATCAACTTGCTGCAGATGGTGTCACTGTGCATCGGTCAACTATACAACGCACTTTGCACAAGGAGAAGCTGTATGGGAGAGTGATGCGAAAGAAGCCGTTTCTGCAAGCACGCCACAAACAGAGTCGGCTGAGGTATGCAAAAGCACATTTGGAGAAGCCAATTTCTTTTTGGAAGAAGGTCCTGTTGACTCATGAAACCAAGATTGAGTTGTTTGGTAATACAAAAAGGAGTTATGCATGGTGGCAAAAAAACACAGTGCGGTGTATAGTTGACCGATGCACAGTGACACCATCTGCAGCAAGTTGATGCTGCAGCTCTCTGGAGATGGTCTGAGGATTGTCCTTGACTGATCTCACCATTCTTCTTCAATGCCTTTCTGATTATTTTCTTGGCCTGCCACTTCTGGCCTTGACAAGAACTGTACCTGTGTTCTTCCATTTCCTTACTATGTTCCTCACAGTGGAAATTGACAGGTTAAATCTCTGAGACAGCTTTTTGTATCCTTCCCCTGAACAACTATGTTGAATAATCTTTGTTTTCAGATCATTTGACAGTTGTTTTGAGGAGCCCATGATGCCACTCTTCAGAGGAGATTCAAACAGGAGAACAACTTGCAAGTGGCAACTTTAAGTAGCTTTTCTCATGATTGCATACACCTAGCTATGAAGTTCAAAACTCAATGAGGTTACAAAACCAAAAAAAGTGCTTTAGTAAGTCAGTAAAAAGTAGGTAGGAGTATTTAAAACAAGAAAATGATAAGGGTGCCCATACTTATGCACCTGTCAAATTTTGTTTGAATGCAGATTGCACATTTTCTGTTAGTACAATAAACCTCATTTCAAGGCAGAAACATTACTGTGTCCAACAGTTATTAGATATATGAAACTGAAATAGCTGTTGCAAAAAAAACAATTTTTATAAAACATTAAGCTTAAGATTAATAGGGGTGCCCAAACTTTTTCATATGACTGTATATGAAGAATGCAGTGGACAGAAATAGGGAGAAGAAGGTTAAAGAAGTTGTCCACTACTATAACTTTTTTTTTTCATAAATCTTGCTATTATGTGCCACTGAAAACATCCACTGTGTTTATTTTAGCAATATTACCTTTTATCATGCTGTAGCAGCACATCTTTAGTGCTGGATCCAGCTCTCATGGGGTTAATCGACAACTTCCTTTCTCCTGACTTATTGTGCTCTAATACTACAAGTTCCATGATGCATTGCACTCGCCTGTAACTCTGCACCTGGCACACCCACTCCAAAACATACCCCAACCCCTCCCTCCTCTCCCCCCTCTATCTTCAAAAAGATTTGTGATGTCATTTCTGTCCAACCTCCTCTTTTACATTTGTCCAACCCACACTCCATTACACACAGATGGATGGATGGATAGATAGATAGATGGATAGATAACAAATAGATAGATAGAACCATTACAGAAGATCGACTCTCCACTCTACTCTCAAGATCACATCTCACCACCTGTGCACTTGACCCGATCCCATCCCACTTCATCCCAAACCTCACCACAGTCTTCATCCCAACCCTAACCCATCTCTTCAACATATCACTAACAACTGGTGTTTTCCCCTCAAGCTTTAAACATGCCTCCATAACACCTATCCTCAAAAAGCCCTCTCTTGACCCATCCTCTGTATCTAGCTATCGCCCTATATCACTTCTCCCCTATGCCTCAAAACTAATGGAACAACACATCTACCTTGAACTGTCCTCCCATCTCTCTTCTTGCTCCCTCTTCGACCGCTTACAATCTGGCTTCCGGTCACACCACTCCACTGAAACTGCCCTAACTAAGGTCACCAATGACCTCTTAACCGCCAAGAGCAAGCGACACTACTCTGTCCTCCTCCTCCTGGACCTGTCGGCTGCCTTTGACACAGTGGACCATTCCCTATTATTACAGACCCTCTCATCCCTTGGCATCACAGACTTGGCCCTATCCTGGATCTCATCATACATAACAGACCGGACATTCAGCGTCTCTCACTCACACACCACCTCCTCACCTCGCCCCCTATCTGTCGGTGTCCCACAGGGTTCAGTCCTAGGGCCCCTGCTCTTCTCCATTTACACCTTTGGCCTGGGACAGCTCATAGAATCTCATGGCTTTCAGTATCATCTCTATGCTGATGACACACGGATCTACATCTCTGGACCAGATATCACCTCCCTACTAACCAGAATCCCTCAATGTCTGTTCAATATTTCATCCTTCTTCTCCGCTAGATTTCTGAAACTTAACATGGACAAAACAGAATTCATCATCTTTCCCCATCTCACGTGACCCCCCCAAGGAACCTATCCATTACAGTAAATGGCTGCCCACTCTCCCCAGTCCCACAAGTTCGCTGCCTCGGGGTAATCCTTGACGCTGATCTCTCCTTCAAACCACATATCCATGCCCTTTCCACTTCCTGCCGACTTCAACTCAAAAATATTTCACGAATCCGTTCATTCCTCAACCAAGAATATGCAAAAACCCTAGTCCATGCCCTCATCATCTCCCGCCTCGACTACTGTAACCTCCTGCTCTGTGGCCTGCCCTCTAACACGCTTGCACCCCTCCAATCTATTCTAAACTCTGCTGCCCGACTAATCCACCTGTCCCCCCGCTATTCCCCAGCTTCTCCTCTCTGTCAATCCCTTCACTGGCTCCCCATTGCCCAGAGACTCCAGTACAAAACCCTAACCATGATGTACAAAGCCATCCACAACCTGTCTCCTCCATACATCTGTGACCTCATCTCCCGGTACTTACCTACACGCAACCTCCGATCCTCACAAGACCTCCTACTCTACTCCCCTCTTATCTCCTCTTCCCACAATCGTATACAAGATTTCTCTCGCGTATCACCCCTACTCTGGAACCCTCTACCACAACACATCAGACTCTCGCCTACCATCGAAACCTTCAAAAAGAGCCTGAAGACCCACCTCTTCCCACAAGCCTATAACCTCCAGTAACCACCGATCGACCAAACCGCTGCATGACCAGCTCTACCCTCGCCTACTGTATTCTCACCCATCCCTTGTAGATTGTGAGCCTTCGCGGGCAGGGTCCTCTCTCCTCCTGTACCAGTTATGACTTGTATTGTTCAAGATTATTGTACTTGTTTTATTATGTATACCCCTCCTTACATGTAAAGCGCCATGGAATAAATGGCGCTATAACAATAAATAATAATAAATAATAATAATAGATGAATACATACAGATATATCTATATATCTATGTCTATTTCCATAGATATGTCCATATCCATGTTTCTAAACCCCTTCACCCCTGGAGCTTTTTTCGTTTATCGCTCCCCTTCTTTCCAGGGCCATAATTTTTCCGTCAATATGGCCATGTGAGGGCTTATTTTTTGCGGGCAAGTTCTACTTTTGAACGATACCATTGGTTTTACCATGTCGTGTAACAGAAAATGTGAAAAAAATTCAAAGTGCAATGAAATTGCAAAAAAGTGCAATCCCACACTTGTTTTTTGCTTGGCTTTTTTGCTAGGTTCACTAAATGCTAAGGCTGTGTGCACACATTGCGGATTTGATTGCAGATCCGCAGCGTTTTTTGCCGCACAGAATTGCATCAAATCCGCAGTGTAAGTGCACAACCAATGTAAGTCTATGGGAGCCGCAGACTTGCTGTGCACATGCTGCGGGAAAAGCCGCACCGAAACGCAGCTTTTTTTTCCCGCAGCATGTCACTTCTTTTGTGCGGAACTGCAGCGTTTCTGCACCCTTAGACTTTCATTGAGTCAGGCACATCCGCCGCAAAACCGCAGATGTAAAAAAGATTGTGTGTGTGCGGGGCTGTTCAGGTGTGTGCGGGACTGTTCGGGTGTGTGCGGGGCTGTGCGGGGGGGGGGGGGGTGTCTTTTGGGGTGTGTGTGCAGGCATCATCCAATGGGACTACAAGTACGCAGCATCCAATCTGCAGCTAATTCGGATGTAATCCAGACAGTGGACACGCACCCTACGCTATCCATACATCTATCAATAGATATATCTATCCAGATATATCTATAGATAGATATATGAATAGATAGATGTATGCATCTATAGATCTATCTATATGTAGATCTGTCTATCCTTTTCATCTATCATCTATCTGTGTGTAATGGAGTGTGGGTTGGACAAATGTAAAAGAGGAGGTAGGACAATAATGACATCACAAATCTTTTTTTTTTGTTCAATAATACATCTTTATTTAGCTTTCAAAAACGCGCCAAAACGCATAAAAACCACGCAAAAACCGCACCAAAAGCGAATTAAAAAATGCATCAAAACCGCGCAAAAAAGGCAACAAAAACTGCATAAAAAACGCATCAAAACTGCACCAAAAACTGCATCAAAACCGCACCAAAAACTGCATCAAAACCGCACCAAAATTGCATCAACACTGCACCAAAACCGCACCAAAAACTGCATCAAAACTGCACCAAAAACTGCATCAAAACCGCGCAAAAACAGCAATAAAAACTGCATCAAAAACGCATCAAAACTGTACCAAAAACTGCATGATAAATGCACAAAAACCGCACCAAGAACTGCATCAAAATTGCATCACAAACTGCATCAAAACCGCACCAAAAACTGCATCAAAACCGCACCAAAACTGCAAAACTGCACCAGGTTTTGATGCAGTTTTTGGTGCAGTTTTGATGCTATTTTTGGTGCGTTTTTTGCGCGGTTTTGATGCAGTTTTTGGAAATAAATAAATAAACGGAAAATGTGCATGATTTGAATGGAAACATGCATGAAAAAACAGATTCGGAGGCCGGATTCATCATTTCACATCTCAGTTTCATAAGTTTTTCGCCAGATCCATCGCTGTGGGTTTTTCTGTCCGGCGGAAACAGCTTTTTTGACGGATCCAGCAAAAAACGGATGAAATGTGTGGCCATCAGGCGCAATCCGGCGCTAATACAACTCTATGAGAAAAAACGGATACGGCGAAAAAAAGGATCCGTATTTTTTCAAAACTCGCCGGATTGTGCCTGACGGCAAAAACCTGATGTGTGAAAGCAGCCAGATATATGGATAGATACATCTATATATCTATAGATATATCTATCTATAAATATATCTATAGATAGATATATCCATAGATATATAATCACTGGCGTAGCTAGAGCTTTTGCCGCCCGGGGCTGATTCCGAGTTTGGCGCCCCCCCCATTGCCGTCACTCAACGCCGGGCACCGCCCCCTCAGCACTGTTTACCCATGAAATCCGGTGCCTGCGCTGTGTATCGCTGTTTGGTGCAGGCGCAGAGAGCTCTGGCCGTCTGACGTCACAGCCAGGCTTGCAGACTGCGCCTGTGCGGCCACCCACCTTGGTAATCCCAGCCCCACAGTGTGTTATGCATTATGCAGAGTGCGGGGCTGGGATTCACAAGCAGGGCGGCCGCACAGGCGCAGTGTCCAGCATTGCCCCAGTGTGTCCAGCATTGCCTTAGTGTGTCCAGCAATCTGCCCCAGTGTCCAGCATTGCCCCCAGTGTCCAGAATTGCCCCCAGTGTCCAGCATTGCCCCCAGTGTGTCCAGCAATCTGCCCCAGTGTCCAGCATTGCCCCCAGTGTGTCCAGCAATCTGCCCCAGTGTCCAGCATTGCCCCCAGTGTGTCCAGCAATCTGCCCCAGTGTCCAGCATTGCCCCCAGTGTGTCCAGCAATCTGCCCCAGTGTCCAGCATTGCCCCCAGTGTGTCCAGCATTGCCCCCAGTGTGTCCAGCAATCTGACCCAGTGTCCAGCATTGCCCCCAGTGTGTCCAGCATTGCCCCCAGTGCGTCCAGCAATCTGCCCCCAGTGCGTCCAGCAATCTGCCCCCAGTCTGTCTCCAGCAATCTGCCCCCAGTCTGTCTCCAGCAATCTGCCCCCAGTCTGTCTCCAGCATATTGCCCCCAGTCTGTCTCCAGCATATTGCCCCCAGTCTGTCTCCAGCATATTGCCCCCAGTCTGTCTCCAGCATATTACCCCCAGTCTGTCTCCAGCATATTACCCCCAGTCTGTCTCCAGCATATTGCCCCCAGTCTGTCTCCAGCATATTGCCCCCAGTCTGTCTCCAGCATATTGCCCCCAGTCTGTCTCCAGCATATTGCCCCCAGTCTGTCTCCAGCATATTACCCCCAGTCTGTCTCCAGCATATTACCCCCAGTCTGTCTCCAGCATATTGCCCCCAGTCTGTCTCCAGTATATTGCCCCCAGTCTGTCTCCAGCATATTGCCCCCAGTCTGTCTGAGTCAGACATAAAGAAAAAAAAAAAAAAAGTAAAATCCTCACCTCTCCCGTTCCCAGCGCAGGTCCCGTGCACTCAGCGTCTCTCCGGCTCTGCAACGCTCAGGACAGAGAGGCTGAGCGCGCAGTGATGACGTCATCGCACCCTCTGCCCTGAGACGTCGCAGAGTCAGAGGGCGCTGAAGACGCTGCAGCTGCCACAGGAACCAGGAGAGGTGAGTATTAAAGGGGGGCCCAATGCCAGCGCTGGCACCGGGAGGGGGGGGGGGGCCTGGTCGTGGCGGCGGTCGGCGCCGCCCGAAGATTTAAAGGGCCCGCGTCTCTCTTTTTTTTTTTTTTTTCTTCCTCCTCCTCTCTGGGTCGGAGCCGCCCCCGGCATTGTGCCGCCCGGGGGGGGGCCGCCCCCCCCGCACTACCCTTCCTACGCCACTGTATATAATAGAAAGGCCGATGTTTATAAGGCTACTTTCACACTTGCGTTTTTAGCAATCCTTCGCAATCAGTCTTTTTGGGGAAAAAACGGATCCTGCAAATGTGCTCGCAGGATGCGTTTTTTACCCATAGACTTGTATTAGCGGCGGATCGCGACACGTCGCGTCCGTCGTGCAACGGATCCGTTGTGTTTTGTCAGACTATCGGCACGAAAAAACGTTCAAGTGAATGTTTTTTTGTCCGTCGGGTCCGCCATTTTCTACCGCGCATGCATCCGCTGCATCGCTGCCCATGACGTGCACAAATTTCAAAATGTGCGTCTTTACTGGCTATTAAAATAGGGGGACCCCCCCAAAAAATGACATGGGGTCCCCCTATATTTTATAGCCAGAAAGGCTACGCAGACAGCTGCGGGCTGAAATTCATAGCCTAGAGAGGGGCCATGGATATTGGTTCCCCCCCCCCCCCCGGCTACAAATACCAGTCCGCAGCAGCCCCGGAAATGGCGCATCTGTGAGATGCACCAATTCCGGCACTTAGCCCCTCTCTTCTCACTCCCGTGTAGTGGTGGGATATGGGGTAATAAGGGGTTAATGTCACCTTGCTATTGTAAGGTGACATTAAGCCGGGTTAATAACGGAGAGACGTCAATAAGACGCCTATCCATTATTAATCCAATACTAATAAAGGGTTAATAAAACAGACACATTAGGAAAAAAGTATTTTAATATTCTTCATTTAACCATACTTACCATACTTCAGCGCCTGCAAAAAACGTAAAATAATAAACCGTATACTACCTGTCCGCCGTAATCCAATTAATAACGAGTGTCCCACGACGATCTCCCCTATAGAACAGTGACATCGGGTGATGTCACTGCTCTATATGACCCTCAGTGACACACTGACAATAGACAATGGCTCCTGCAGTGCATCACTGAGAGATTACCTTAGGACAAAGTCTCACTTTATGGCAATTGCTGCCTGGGAAAATTTCTCACACAGCAATGCCATAAGTGAGACTAGGGACTATTTTCTCACAGGGGCGTAGGAATACATTGTGAGGAATACATTGTGGAAGGATACCTTCCATCATTGTATTCCTGGAGCCCCTGGAGAGCAGGAGCATCAGCTGATGCTCCTGCTCTCCACAGGAGATTGTCGAGGGACACTCGTTTTAATTGGATTTCTGCGGATCAGGGAGTATAGTGTTTGTTTATTATTTTAATATTTTTTTACAGATGACACTGGCTTCGGGGATCAAGGTGACAAGTGATGGTGAGTATGTACTCTATGTTACAGTGCCTACAAGTAGTATTCAACCCCCTGCAGATTTAGCAGGTTTACACATTTGGAATTAACTTGGCATTGTGCCATTTGGACTGTAGATCAGCCTGGAAGTGTGAAATGCACTGCAGCACAAAAGAATGTTATTTCTTTATTTATTTATTTTAAATTGTGAAAAGTCTTTTCAGAGGGTCATTTATTATTCAGCCCCTCAACCCACCAGAATTCTGTTTGGTTCCCCTAAAGTATTAAGAAGTAGTTCAGGCACAAAGAACACTGAGCTTCACATGTTTGGATTAATTATCTTTTTCCAGCCTTTTCTGACTATTTAAGACCCTCCCCAAACTTGTGAACAGCACTCATACATGGTCAACATGGGAAAGACAAAGGAGCATTCCAAGGCCATCAGAGACAAGATCGTGGAGGATCACAAGGCTGGCAAGGGGTACAAAACCCTTTCCAAGGAGTTGGGCCTACCTGTCTCCACTGTTGGGAGCATCATCCGGAAGTGGAAGGCTTATGGAACTACTGTTAGCCTTCCACGGCCTGGACAGCCTTTGAAAGTTTCCTCCCGTGCCGAGGCCAGGCTTGTCCGAAGAGTCAAGGCTAACCCAAGGACAACAAGGAAGCCCGCACGCAACGACATGCACCATGCGACATGCGATGACATGTGACGACATGCGACATGCACCATGCAACATGCCACATGCAGTACATACATACAACATACATATAGACATACAGTACATATACAGTGCCTACAAGTAGTATTCAACCCCCTGCAGATTTAGCAGGTTTAATAAGATGCAAATAAGTTAGAGCCTTCAAACTTCAAACAATAGCAGGATTTATTAACAAATGCATAAATCTTACAATCCAAAAAGTTTTGTTGCTCAGTTAAATTTTTATAAATTTTAAACATAAAAGTGTGGGTCAATTATTCTTCAACCCCTAGGTTTAATATTTTGTGGAATAACCTTTGTTTGCAATTACAGCTAATAATCGTCTTTTATAAGACCTGATCAGGCCGGCACAGGTCTCTGGAGTTATCTTGGCCCACTCCTCCATGCAGATCTTCTCCAAGTTATCTAGGTTCTTTGGGTGTCTCATGTGGACTTTAATCTTGAGCTCCTTCCACAAGTTTTCAATTGGGTTAAGGTCAGGAGACTGACTAGGCCACTGCAACACCTTGATTTTTTGCCTCTTGAACCAGGCCTTGGTTTTCTTGGCTGTGTGCTTTGGGTCATTGTCTTGTTGGAAGATGAAATGACGACCCATCTTAAGATCCTTGATGGAGGAGCGGAGGTTCTTGGCCAAAATCTCCAGGTAGGCCGTGCTATCCATCTTCCCATGGATGCGGACCAGATGGCCAGGCCCCTTGGCTGAGAAACAGCCCCACAGCATGATGCTGCCACCACCATGCTTGACTGTAGAGATGGTATTCTTGGGGTCGTATGCAGTGCCATCCAGTCTCCAAACGTCACGTGTGTGGTTGGCACCAAAGATCTCGATCTTGGTCTCATCAGACCAGAGAACCTTGAACCAGTCAGTCTCAGAGTCCTCCAAGTGATCATGAGCAAACTGTAGACGAGCCTTGACATGACGCTTTGAAAGTAAAGTCAATGGCTGTAAACAAAGAGAAACTTGTAAATAACTCATGAAATAATAAAGTTATGTTAAAACCAAGCACACTATTGTTTTTCTTGTGAAATTATCAATAAGTTTGATGTGTCACATGACCCTCTTCCATTGGAAAAAATAAAGTTGGATCCAAAATGGCTGACTTCAAAATGGCCGCCATGGTCACCAACCATCTTGAAAAGTTTTTCCCTTCCCATATACTAATGTGCCATATAGGAAGTTGATATCGCCAACCATTCCCATTTTATTTAGGTGTATCCATATACATGGCCCACCCTGTATATGCACAGACACACACACAAATACATACACATTCCTCAATGTATATACAGTATACAGCTGCGTGAAAAAGTTTTTGCCCCCAATTTCCTATTCTTTTGCATGTTTGTCACACTTAAATGTATCAGATCAACAAACAAATGTAAATATTAAACAAAGATAACAAGTAAACTGAAACTGCCCTCACTAAAGTCTCTAATGACCTACTAACAGCTAAATCTAATGGTCACTACTCCATGCTAATTCTCTTGGATCTCTCCGCAGCATTCGACACTGTGGATCATCAGCTCCTCCTCACTATGCTCTGCTCCATCGGCCTCAAGGACACCGTTCTCTCCTGGTTCTCCTCCTATCTCTCTGACCGATCCTTCACTGTATGTTTTGCTGGTTCCTCCTGCTCTCACCTTCCCCTTACTGTTGGGGTCCCTCAAGGATCAGTCCTAGGCCCCCTCCTCTTCTCTTTGTATACTGCCCCTATTGGACAAACAATCAGTAGATTTGGTTTCCAGTACCATCTCTATGCTGACGACACCCAATTATACACCTCTTCTCCTGCTTTCACGCCGACCTTCTTAGAAAACACCAGTGATTGTCTTACTGCTGTCTCTAACATCATGTCCTCCCTCTATCTGAAACTGAACCTGTCAAAAACTGAACTCCTCGTGTTCTCTCCCTCTACTAACCTACCTTTGCCTGACATTGCCATCTCCGTGTGCGGTTCCACTATTACTCCAAAGCAACATGCCCGCTGCCTTGGGGTCATCCTTGATTCCGAGCTTTTATTCACCCCCCACATCCGATCATTGGCTCGCTCTTCTTATCTGCATCTCAAAAACATTTCTAGAATTCGCCCTTTTCTTACTTTCGACTCTGCAAAAACTCTTACTGTCTCACTTATTCATTCTCGTCTGGACTATTGTAACTCTCTACTAATCGGCCTCCCTCTTACCAAACTCTCCCCGCTCCAATCTGTCCTGAATGCTGCTGCCAGAATCATATTCCTCACCAACCGTTACACCGATGCCTCTACCTTGTGCCAGTCATTACATTGGCTACCCATCCATTCCAGAATGCAGTACAAAACTACTACCCTCATCCACAAAGCACTCCATGGCTCAGCACCACCCTACATCTCCTCTCTGGTCTCAGTCTACCACCCTACCCGTGCTCTCCGCTCCGCTAATGACCTCATGTTAGCATCCTCAATAATCAGAACCTCCCATTCCCGTCTCCAAGACTTTACATGTGCTGCGCCGATTCTTTGGAATGCACTACCCAGGTTAATACGATTAATCCCCAATACCCACAGTTTTAAGCGTGCCCTAAAAACGCATTTGTTCAGACTGGCCTACCGCGTCAACGCATTAACCTAACTATCCCTGTGTGGCCTATTAAAAAAAACATAATCAGGTTCCTCGCATCATGTTCTCATACACTTTATGCAGTTAATAGCCCTCTGTGTCTGTACTGCTACATACGTAGGCTTTTAACTGGTACATGCAGCTTTACCTGAACACCCGAGCCTTACACTATGGCTGGTCCAAATAACTAAAGCAATTGTTACCATCCACCTCTCCTGTCTCCCCTTTTCCTCATAGGTTGTAAGCTTGCGAGCAGGGCCCTCATTCCTCCTGGTATCTGTTTTGAACTGTGATTTCTGTTATGATGTAATGTCTATTGTCTGTACAAGTCCCCTCTATAAGTTGTAAAGCGCTGCGGAATATGTTGGCGCTATATAAATAAAAATTAATATTATTATTATTATAAGTAAACACAAAATGCAGTTTTTAAAAGGAACCTTTCAGCAGTTTTGGCCGATATAAGTTACGGCCATCACCTTTCAGGGCTTATATTCAGCATTTTATAATGCTGTATATCTGCCCCAACCTGACCATAAGAGAAGAAAAATAACTAATTAAACTCCCATGTGGGGCGGTACGGTCCGAGGGGTGTCGCTCTTCTTGGTTCTGCTCTTCCCATCTTCTTGCGATGCCGCCCTCCTGCTTGCTTCGTGTGACTGACGCGTCCCCGCGTCATCCACACAGTCTCCCTGGCACCGGGCTCCTGCGCAGGCGTACTTCTCTGCCCTGTTGAGGCCATAGCAAAGTATTGCTGTGCACAGGTACCGGGGCTCTGACCTTTCCTGGTTACAAAAGTCCCCACAACATCCAAAGAACAGCAGGCCTTCTTGCCTCAGTTAAGGTCAGTGTTCATGACTCCACCATAACAAAGACTGGGCAAAAATGGCCTGCGTGGCAGAGTTCCAAGACAAAAACCACTGCTGAGCTATAAAAACATAAAGGTTCTTTGAGTTTTGCCAGAAAACATCTTGATAATCCCCAAGACTTTTGGGAGATTACTCTGTGGACTACCGATACAAAAGTTGAATTTTTTGGAAGGTGTATGTCCCATTATACCTGAAGTACCTGAAGTAACACAGCATTTCAGAAAAGGAACATCACACCAACAGTGAAATATGGTGGTAGTGTGATGGTCTGGGGCTGTTTTGCTACTTCAGGACTAGGATGACATGCTGTGGTAAATGGAACCATGAATCTGCTGTCTATGAAAAAATCCTAAAGAAGAATGTTCGGCCATCTGTTCGTGACCTCAAGCTGAAGCGCATTTGGGTTATACAGCAGGACATTGATCCAAAACACACCTCTGAGTGGCTAAAACAAGATTAAAACTTTGTAGTGGCCTAGTCATGGTCCTGACCGTAGTTTTATTGAGATGCTGTGGCAGGACCTTAAAAAGGCGGTTCATGCACGGAAATTCTTCAATGTGGCTGAATTACAGCAATTCTGCAAAGATGAGTGGGACAAAATTCCTCCAGAGTGTTGTAAAAGACTCATTGTCAGTTATTGCAAACATTTGATTGCCGTTGTTGCTGCTAAGGGAGGCCCAACCAGTTATTAGGTTTAGGGGACATTAACTTTTTCACATAGGGCCCTGTAGGTTTGGATTTCTTTTTCCCTTATATAATAAAGACCTTCATTTAAAAACTGCATTTTGTGATTACTTGTGTTATTTTTGTCTAATATTTAAATTTGTTTAGTGGTCTGAAACATTTAAGTGTGACAAACATGCAAAAGAATAGGAATCAGGAAGGGGGTAAATGCTTTCACACAACTGTATATGTACACACGTATAGATATATATACAAGTGCACTCTGATAACAGGAAAACAATAAGAATAGCAATTATTACAAATAGTCTTTTTTTGTGTGCTTTGAAAGATTATTATTCTGGAAATTGAAAAGAAAAAAAATTTTAGAACATGGCTTGGTTAAAAGTCCAGGACCCTAGTGATACTGAACACTGCATCTCCATGTTATATGTACTGATGCAAGGCTGCCCTCTCGTGGTCACATCAGTGCTGTGCATATAAGGGAAGATTGTACATCAGATTCATCCAATATTGTATTGTAACAGCGTTAGCAGCCCCCGGTCTGGTTGGTTCACATAAAAGTCATAGTAAAAGCACAAAATAGCTATAATGTACTGCACAACTTTGATTCATTGTCTTTACCAACATTGCAATTTTCAAATTTTATGTGAAAGTCATAATTAGAGTTAAGCGAATATGTTCGGAACCGGTTTTCGAATCTGAATTTGCCATATTTGTGCCGAATTTATGTTTGATGATCGGTTCCGAATATATTCGTTCATTTCTACTCCCATTGACTCCAATGTCGTTCGACTGTGTTCAGGGAATATTGCAAATAAAATATTCGCCGCCGACCATAATCAGAACCAAATTTTTAACAATTCGCTCAACTCTAGTCATAATACATACAGTTCCTATTATAGCAGAGCTAGGGTTAAGTCCTAGCTCTGTAGGATTTGATTAGATGCAGTTGCCAGTTACCAAAACCAAGGCCTGCGTTCACTAGGTGTGTCAGTCTGCTGGATGGAGTAGAGCTGAGTCTGCTGCTGGTGAGTGACCATAAAAATGTGAGCTATAACTGGGAGAGAGACATGCCAGGGTCTCTCTCTGAATGGAGACTGCATGGATCAGTTAGGAAAGCTCAATAGTCTGTGTGTTGGAGCTGCAGAGAACTGTGTGGAAGTTGCATCCTGTTCAGTGTGAACTGTGCCCAGAGTTGAACACTTCTGTTTGTTGCTGAAAGCTGCCGAAGGGGATACTGAGACTGGTTGGATTGGGCCTCTTCTGTTTATGAAGATTTCTCAGGGAAAAAGGATTGAAGTCAGTAGCGTAGCTACCAGGGGCAGAAGGGGTGGTTGCCTTGGGTCCCGCACTCAGAGGGGCCAACCCGGAGCTATGCTATCCTTAAGTGTATTGGTATGCACAGCTCATCTATATAGGTAAGCTCTGTGATAGAGCAGGGAGACACGATCTCCCTGCACTACCGCTCTCAGCCATGGCAGGAAGAAGCAATAGCCAAGGCGCCGGTGCACACACAGGAAGGTAAGAGTCTTAGCGGAGTGAGCAGTAGTGCAGGGACATCAACACGTTGGTCTGCCCAGTGACTCATTGGGATACTGGATTAGGTGAATATATGATGATTTTTATTTTACTTAAAACTTTTGGTGCGACTATGGGGTTATCATACAGGGCGGGGGACAATGGGACCCCTTAAAGTGGGGATTACTTTGAGGGCCATCATAAAGTGTGGGGGCTACTGTGATAGCCATCATAAAGTGTGGGGACTACAGAGGGGGCCATCATACAGTGTGAGGGTCATTATACAGTGTGAGGACTACTGTGGGGGCATTATACTGTTTTGGGGAAGCAGAGAGAACATCATACTATGTACAGGGGAGCTTTGGGTCCATCATACTGTGTATAGGGCAACTGTGAGCCCATCATACTGTGTATAGGGGAAATGTGGGCACATCTTACAGTGTATAGAGGAGTTTTGAACCCCTCACATTGTGCATAGGGAGCTGTGAGCCCATCATAGTGGGTATAGGAGAGCTGTGAGCCCATCATACTATGTATAGGAGTGCTGTGAGCCCATCATACTGTGTATAGGGGTGCTGAAAGCCCATCATACTGTGTATAGGGGCGCTGAGACCCCATCATACTGTGTAAAGGGGAGCTGTGGGCCCATTATACTATGTTCAGGGGAGCTGTGGGCCCATCATACTGTGTATTGGAGAGCTGTGAGTCCATCATACTGTGTATAGGGAAGGTGTGGACTCATTAAGCTATGTTTAGGGGAGCTGTATGCCTAGCATTCTGTGTACAAGGGAGCTGTGGGCCCATCGTACTGCGTATAGGGGAGCTGTTGGCCCATCATACTGCATATAGGGGAGTGAGAGCATTCTACTGTGTATAAGGGATCTGTGGGCCCATTGCTCTGTGTATGGGGGAGCTGTACATGGTGGTGGACTCAGGGGACATAATTAACTGGTAAGTGGATGTGGCGCACCAGGGTCCTGGTCGTCACAGTGGTATTGTTTCCTCCCGGGGAGAGTGATGCTACGTTGGGAGGCAAGGAAGGATAACTGCATCCAGGTACCACAAACATGCAACACTTCACACTCCAGCCCACCAGGGGGAGCTTTTGATCCTATTTACTAGGTGACTCCCCATATATACAGTATATATATATAACTGGTAGTCTATAGGGAAAGTTAGTTAGTTCCAGACAGGAGTCAGTTCCTGACACAGTCAGTTCCAGACATCCGTCTGAGGAGGACAGAGGGTCCACGGAGCTGTGCATGCCCACAGAGCTGCAGCTCCCAGAAAGAGACATTTGAAGGCCGAATTGTTTGCAGCGAGCGTGCAGGAGAGGAAGCACAGGAGAGGCTATCAGAAGGGGACCAGCCCCGAGCAGGCTGCCACCTTCTGAGGTGCAGAGACCGGTAGCCGGAACACCAAGGTTGTAAGGACCTCTACGACTTACATCAGAGACCGGCAGGACAGCTGAACTCTACGTTACCTGTCCGACCTAACACCCAGGAGGCACGGTGACAACCTTAGAGGCTGGGGCATGCTAGAGTCCCTATAAACCGCCTCAAGTCACCAGTCATACGGGTATGTCCTATCCAATCCGGGGAACAGAGAGAGATAACATCTGTGAGGACCTTATGAGAAGATTAGCAGTAAGGGACTATAACACCACGGAGCTAGAGGAAAGGTTTTTATTCTCCACCTGGAAAAGGGAACTCTGGACTTGCCTCCAAACCGGCCAGACTCTGCCTGCCCTGTGGTCTGGTGCTCTGGACTGTGGATGCTGAAGTCTTCAGTAAAAGGTAAAGAGACTGCAACCCTGTGTCCTCATTCTTCTCTGCGCCACTCACCATTCACCATCTATACACCAGGAAGCCCTGGGGATACACTTCACCTGTGGGAAGGTATACCATCTAGCTGCCATAACATCACCCCAGCGGACCCCTTAAAGCAGCGTCAGTCACCCTGACCGAATACCACAGGTGGCGTCACGAACATAAACTTTATCCTTTTAAAGACCTTTCCCTTCTATACAGACGTCCCAGGGCCACAGACCGGGTCAGCCACCGTGACATCCCCCCTGTGAACTGCAGGACCCGGTACCGAGTACTCCACTGCCCTGACGGGGCGCTCCATGGAGACTTAAGCACTCAGAGTATTGTGACTGTCAAAGGTGCACATATGGCATTATTACATTCTAGGGGATATTGTTTTCTAGGACACTTGCACAGGACCATAATATTTTCTAGGGGGCAATTTTACCATCTAGCGGGCATTTTACTATGTAAGGGGCACAATGGTGTGCATTATTATATGGGACAGTGAGGGGAGGCCTGTTTTTGTACCACACAGCAGGTGCAGTTATAGGGACACATATGGCAGCAGCAGCTCAGTACTGGGGTATCAGAAGGATGAGGAGTTTGTGTAGGTCAGGAATAGATGGGGACGGTGCTGGAAATGTGAGAAGTCAAATTTCTGCAGACGAGTCCTGGCTGGAAAAGTTGTTATGTCAGTCTGGGACAGACAAAAGAATGCACAATTCCATCAGAAGGAAAGTCAGCTGTAAGTCACTATCTACTGTATAACTGTACTGTGTAGCCCTCATATGTTCTGGTATCTACCACTACATGGTCTCTATATGGCAGTAATATCATTGTTGGCCTTTGTATAAAGATTATTTTCAGTAATGACGCGGTCATCTGCTGAGGTTCCCCTATACCCACTATTAGGGTGCGCCACTGCAGCTGTAATCAGGGTTACATGATTAGGGGCCTACTCAGATGTAATTTTTTCTCAGTTCAGTGAGTGAATATACAGTATTTACCTATATGACCTGAAAAATAGTTGGATTTGTTGGCGTTTGTTTGATAAATATTTTCTATGCTACCGGATAAAGGAATAGTTTTCCTTTTTAAGGTAAAAGGACCCTATAATGGCAGCAGCCATGAGACTGAGAGGTAAGAGGGATTGAAATTAGTTCATACTCAATATCATGAAAATGGTATAATGACTTCCAAAATCGAAGTGTAAAAATAGATTTTATTTTTTCATATAAATGGGACTCCGTCCCTAGAGCAGGTTAACCCTTGAATACCCAGGTCCCTTTAATAGAAAGTTGTACAGATGTTCAGCGATTGCACACAATTCTATGACATATCTCTTTTCACCCGACTGCTCCTCGGTTTCCGTTTAGTCCATTAATAAAGTTTGACATAGGAAGTCTAATACTTTCCAGGGTGTTTCTTATGCCCTGATCTGAGTGGAATTCCTGCAGGATTATATCATGTTTTAACTTGTTAATACACAGGTGCCCATAACAAACCTCAGTCATCCAACCGTCACGAGGCCAATCATTCTGCTCAACTTTTCCGATAAGTTGTGTGCTCATATAGAGGTGTAATATACTAGACACATGGAATCTGCATGGAAATATATAGAAAATAATGGGGACAGTGATGATGTCTGTACAGCGCTGCGGAACATGATGGCACTATACAAGCAAGTATAGTAAATAACAGTTATAATATTTTTCATATTGTCTCTATTTTACAGACATCCCAATTCTCTCAGTCCTCGTGATTTGTTTCCTAAATTATTTTACAAGTTGTCTATGGAAGATTTACAAAATCCAGAAATGTAAAATCCCTAGGTTACGTATGTGGAGCACCCCAGGGTCCTGGTCGTTGCAGTAATATCGTTCTCCTCTAGGGGGGAGTGATGTTACGTTTGGAGGCAAAGAAGGACAACTGAATCCAGGTATCACAAACATGCAACACATTTCAAACTCCAGGCCACCAGGGGGAGCTATGCTCCTATTTATTAGGGCACTTCCCACACTTAGGTAAAACTGGTTGCCTGGATAGGAAGTTAGACAGTTGCTGGCTGAGCTTCGCTCAGGTAGTTGGTCCCCGACAGGGGTGGAATCCTGTCAGAGGCCGAGACAGAAGGACACGGAGCTGTGCCTGCCCTGAGTGCGGCAGCTTCTAGAAAGAGACACTGAAGGAGAACTGTATTGTAGAGAGGGTGAAGAAGTCGTAGCAAAGGAGTGGATATCAGAGGAGTTCTGCCCTACACAGGCTGCCTCCTTCTGAGGCGCAAGATCCCGGTAGCCGGAACACCGAGGGTGCAACAGTCCTTTATGCCTTGCTCCAGAGACCGGCAGGACAGCTAATTTCACGTTACCTGCCCGCCCTATACCCAGGAGGCAAGGTGGCACACACGAGAGGCTGGGGCATGATAGAGTCCCTGTAAAACGCCTCAAGCCACCGGTCATACGGGTTTGTCCTATCCATCTGGGGGACAGAGAGAGACACAACATCTGTAACATCTTCAACAGTTGTGAGGACCTTATGAAACGCTTAGCAGTAAGGTACTACAACACCACGGCGCTAGAGGAAGGCTACTGATTTCTACCTGGATAAGGGGACTCCAGATTTGCCTCCAAACCAACCGGACTCTGCCTACCCTGTGGTCTGGTGCCCTGGACTGTGGATGCTGAAGCCTTCAGTAAAAGGTAAAGAGACTGCAACCTTGTGTCCTTATTTTTCACCGCGCCTCTCACCATCCACCTTCTACACACTGGGAAGTCCTGGGGATACACTTCACCTGTGGGAAGGTATACCATCTAGCAGCCATAACATCACCCCAGCGGACCTCTTAACCCCTTTCTGACATTAGACGTACTATCCCGTCGAGGTGGGGTGGGCCCATATGACCACCGACGGGATAGTACGTCATATGCGATCGTCCGCGCTCACGGGGGGAGCGCGGCCGATCGCGGCCGGGTGTAAGCTGACTATCGCACCTTACATCCGGCACTATGTGCCAGGAGCGGTCACGGACCGCCCCGGCACATTAACCCCCGGCACACTGCGATCATACATGATCGTAGTGTTCCGGCGGTATAGGGAACCATCGCGCAGGGAGGGGGCTCCCTGCGTGCTTCCCTGAGACCCCCGGAGCAACACGATGTGATCGCGTTGCTCTGAGGGTCTCTTACCCCCTCCTCCCTGCAGCAGGCCCGGATCCAAAATGGCCGCGGCATCCGGGTCCTGCAGGGAGGTGGCTTCACAGCGCCTGCTCAGAGCAGGCGCCGGGAAGCCTGGAGCTGTGCACGTCAGATCGCCGATCTGACAGAGTGCTGTGCAAACTGTCAGATCAGCGATCTTACACTATAACATGTTGCCCCCCCCGGGGCAATGTTATAGTGTAAAAAAAAAAAATATTCACATGTGTAAAAAAAAAATTAAAAAAATCCCCCAAAATTTTTAAAAAAATATATATATATTGTTCCTATAAATACATTTCTTTATCTAAATAAAAAAAAAAAACAATAAAAGTACACATATTTAGTATTGCCGCGTCCGTAACGACCCGACCTATAAAACTATCCCACTAGTTAACCCCTTCACTGAACACCGTAAAACAAAACAAAACAAAAACGAGGCAAAAAACAACGCTTTATTATCATACCGCCAAACAAAAAGTGGAATAACACGCGATCAAAAAGACAGATATAAATAACCATGGTACCGCTGAAAACTTCATCTTCTCCCGCAAAAAATGAGCCACCATACAGCGTCATCAAAGAAAAAAGAAAAAAGTTATAGTCCTCAGAATAAAGCGATGCAAAAATAATTATTTTTTCTATAAAATAGTTTTTATTGCATAAAAGCGCCAAAACATAAAAACATGATATAAATGAGGTATCGCTGTAATCGTACTGACGCGAAGTATAAAACTGCTTTATCCATTTTACCAAACGCGGAACGGTATAAACGCCCTCCCCCAAAAAAAATTAATGAATAGCTGGTTTTTGGTCATTCTGCCTCACAAAAATCAGAATAAAAAGCGATCAAAAAATGTCACATGCCCAAAAAATGTTACCAACAAAAACGTCAACTCGTCCCGCAAAAAACCTTACATGACTCTGTGGACCAAAATATGGAAAAATTATAGCTCTCAAAATGTGGTGACGCAAAAAATATTTTTTGCAATAAAAAGCGTCTTTCAGTGTGTGACGGCTGCCAATCATAAAAATCTGCTAAAAAACTCGCTATAAAAGTAAATCAAACCCCCCTTCATCACCCCCTTAGTTAGCGAAAAATTAAAAAATTTAAAAAATGTATTTATTTCCATTTTCCTATTAGGGTTAGGGTTAGGGTTAGGGCTAGGGTTAGGGCTAGGGTTAGGGCTAGGGTTAGGGTTGGGGCTAAAGTTAGGGTTAGGGTTTGGATTACATTTACGGTTGGGAATAGGGTTGGGATTAGGGTTAGGGATGTGTCAGGGTTAGGGGTGTTGTTAGGGTTACCGTTGGGATTAGGGTTAGGGATGTGTTTGGATTAGGGTTTAAGTTATAATTGGGGGGTTTCCACTGTTTAGGCACATCAGGGGCTCTCCAAACGCGACATGGCGTCCGATCTCAATTCCAGCCAATTCTTCATTGAAAAAGTAAAACAGTGCTCCTTCCCTTCCGAGCTCTCCCGTGCGCACAAACAGGGGCTTACCCCAACATATGGGGTATCAGCGTACTCAGGACACATTGGACAACAACTTTTGGGGTCCAATTTCTCCTGTTACCCTTGGGAAAACACAAAACTGGGGGCTAAAAAATAATTTTTGTGGAAAAATTTTTTTTTTTTTATTTTCACGGCTCTGCGTTATAAACTGTAGTGAAACACTTGGGGGTTCAAAGTTCTCACAACACATCTAGATAAGTTCCTTGGGGGTCTAGTTTCCAATATGGGGTCACTTGTGGGGGGTTTCTACTGTTTAGGTACATTAGGGGCTCTGCAAACACAATGTGACGCCTGCAGACCAATCAATCTAAGCCTGCATTCCAAATGACACTCCTTCCCTTCCGAGCTCTGCCATGCGCTTAAACGGTGGTTCCCCCCCCCACATATGGGGTATCAGCATACTCAGGACAAATTGGACAACAACTTTTGGGGTCCAATTTCAACTGTTACCCTTGGAAAAATACAAAACTGGGGGCTAGAAAATAATTTTTGTGGAAAAAATAAAATTTTTTATTTTCATGGCTCTGCGTTATAAACTGTAGTGAAACACTTGGGGGTTCAAAGTTCTCACAACACATCTAGATAAGTTCCTTGGGGGTCTAGTTTCCAAAATGGTGTCACTTATGGGGGGTTTCAATGTTTAGGCACATCAGTGGCTCTCCAAACGCAACATGGCGTCCCATCTCAATTCCTGTCAATTTTGCATTGAAAAGTCAAACGGCCTTCCGAGCTCTCCCATGCACCCAAACAGTGGTTTATCCCCACATATGGGGTATCAGCGTACTCAGGACAAATGGTACAACAACTTTTGGGGTCCAATTTCTTCTCTTACCCTTGGGAAAATAAAAAATTGGGGTCGAAAAGATCATTTTTGTGAAAAAATATGATTTTTTATTTTTATGGCTCTGCATTATAAACTTCTGTGAATCATTTAATGGATCAAAGTGCTCACCACACATCTAGATAAGTTCCTTAGGGGGTCTACTTTCCAAAATGGTGTCACTTGTGGGGGGTTTCAATGTTTAGGCACAACAGTGGCTCTCCAAACGCAACATGGCATCCCATCTCAATTCCTGTCAATTTTGCATTGAAAAGTCAAACGGCGCTCCTTCCCTTCCGACCTCTCCCATGCGCCCAAACAGTGGCTTACCCCCACATATGGGGTATTAGCGTACTCTGGACAAATTGTGCAACAACTTTTGGGGTCCAATTTCTTCTCTTACCCTTGGGAAAATAAAAAATTGGGGCGAAAAGATCATTTTTGTGAAAAAATATGATTTTGTATTTTTACGGCTCTGCATTATAAACTTCTGTGAATCATTTAATAGGTCAAAGTGCTCACCACACATCTAGATAAGTTCCTTAGGGGGTCTACTTTCCAAAATGGTGTCACTTGTGGGGGGTTTCAATGTTTAGGCACATCAGTGGCTCTCCAAACGCAACATGGCGTCCCATCTCAATTCCTGTCAATTTTGCATTGAAAAGTCAAACGGCGCTTCTTCGCTTCCGAACTCTGCCATGCGCCCAAACAGTAGTTTACCCCCACATATGGGGTATCGGCGTACTCAGGACAAATTGTACAACAAGTTTTGGGGTCCATTTTCTCCTGTTACCCTTGGTAAAATAAAACAAATTGGAGCTGAAGTTAATTTTTTGTGAAAAAAACTTAAATGTTCATTTTTATTTAAACATTCCAAAAATTCCTGTGAAACACCTGAAGGGTTAATAAACTTCTTGAATGTGGTTTTGAGCACCTTGAGGGGTGCAGTTTTTAGAATGGTGTCACACTTGGTTAACTTGTGTATTTTCTATCATATAGACCCCTCAAAATGACTTCAAATGAGATGTGGTCCCTAAAAAAAAATGGTGTTGCAAAAAATGAGAAATTGCTGGTCAACTTTTAACCCTTATAACTCCCTAACAAAAAAAAATTTTGGTTCCAAAATTGTGCTGATGTAAAGTAGACATGTGGGAAATGTTACTTATTAAGTATTTTGTGTGACATATCTCTGTGATTTAATTGCATAAAAATTCAAAGTTGGAAAATTGCAAAATTTTCTAAATTTTCGCCAAATTTCCATTTTTTTTCACAAATAAACGCAGGTAATATCAAAGAAATTTTACCACTATCATGAAGTACAATATGTCACGAGAAAACATTGTCAGAATCACCGGGATCCGTTGAAGCGTTCCAGTGTTATAACCTTATAAAGGGACAGTGGTCAGAATTGTAAAAATTGGCCTGGTCATTAACGTGCAAACCACCCTTGGGGGTAAAGGGGTTAAAGCAGCGTCGGTCACCCTGACCGAATACCACAGGTGGCGTCACAAACATTCCCCTTTAAAGACCTTTCCCTTTCACACAGACGTCCCTAGGGCCACGGACCGGGTCAGCCACCGTGACATCCCCCCTGTGAACCGAAGGACCCGGTACCGAGTACCCCCTTGCCCTTGGGGGCACTCCATATGCATATAAAAAGGCTAAAACCAAGCAAGAAACAGCCAAAGAGTATGCAAAAGCAAAGTGCAAGGCCGATGGATGTGACAACTGATATACCTTTAAATGAAAATCTTCATCTAGACCCACATGACTCTGGGCACAGCGGTCATGTCACCTTGAATATACCTAACGCTAACCAGATCGATACACCATCAGATCCTGAAGACAACAAGGAGCCTCAAATGTCTTGGATACAGCAGACATTGCATTTAGCGAACACTACACTACGATGGCCCAGTTTCTTATCAAAGATGTGATTTGCAGCAAAAGTCATTGTGGACCATACAGTATCATGCATGATGACACCTTTTAAGATACGGTACTTTTTCTAAAACCTCAGCCGAAAAGTATCACAGCAGCAACAACAGATTACAATCTTTGCCCATCGGACAGCGACAGTGATCTGGAATTTCACAATGCTGTCCACAAGGAATCTCTAGACAAAGTGACGTTTAATCTTCAATCACCTCTGGATTTACCCAGTTCTGTAATTTGAATAAAGGAAAAGAGACAGAAAACGTGGACTTTTCTGATTGTAAAAGGAAACCATAGATCTGTCGGCAAATGGAGTTGGACTTTCAAAAATGGAAGAACAAAACAACCATAGGACATCTTTGGAGCAAATGTTGGTTTCTTAAATTATCCTGTTACTTTAATGTCTGAATGTTAAGAAACGGGGAAGAAATGGCACTCCTGGAAAGGTATAAAAGTCAAAGCTCTCACAGGCACTAGGAACCCTCCCCAAGAGACAGTGTATCACCAGGGACAAAGCCTAAGTATCCGTACAAACGGATTCCCCCCCAGGTCAGAAAGGGGTAGGCAATGTAGAGAACTTCAACAGTACCAACTCAACAGACACCATGTCCAACAGCTCTGAGGTCACAGAAATAAATTATAATAATTTTATTTCTATAGCGCCAACATATTTTGCAGCACTTTACATTAGAGAGGGGACTTGTACAGACAATAAAGACATTACAGAATAACAATAATGACATAAATCAACAGTTACCAAAAAGAGTGAGGACCCTGCTCGCAAGCTTACAATCTGAGGAAATAGGGGAGACCCAAAAGGTGGATGGTAATTACTTTCATTGTACGGTCCAGCCATCAATTAATAAATAGGATGTTCGTGAAATGCTGCATGAACCAGTAAACCACCAGCATGAGTAAAAATACAGACACATACAGGGCTGATAAGTGCATAAAGGGTGTGAGAACAGATGATACGAGGGTCCTGGTTTTGAAGCAAATTTTTTATGGGCAAAACAGGGATAGTTAGATAAATATGTTGAGGCAATAGGCCAGTCTGAAGAAATTAGTTTTTAGGGCACACTTAAAACTGTGGGTATTGGGGATTAATAGAATTGTACTGGGCAGTGCATTCCAAAGAATTGTTGCAGCATGGGAGAGGTCTTGGGAGACGGGCATGGGAGATTCGGATTATTCAGGATGTTAATCTTAGGTCATTAGCAAAACGGAGGAAACTGGTAGGGTGGTAGACTGAAATGAGAGAGGAGATGTAAGGTGGTGCTGCAGTGTGGAGCATTATGTGGGTGAGAGTGATAAGTTTATATTGAACTCAGGAGTGGATGGGTAACCAGTGCAACAACTGGCACAGAGATGAGGCATCAGCGTAATGGTTAGTGAGGAATATAATCCTGGCTACTGAATTCAGGATGAACTGTAGAGGAGAGAGTTTGGTAAGAGGGAGACTGATTAGAAGGGAGTTACAATAGTCCAGACAAGAATGAATAAGAGCAACAGTAAGTGATTTCGTAGAATCAAAAGAAAAGATCCAATTCTAGAGATGTTTTTGAGGTGTAGATGACAAGAGTGAGCTAGTGATTGGATGTATGGAATGAATGAAAGATCTGAATCAAATATGACCCCAAGAAACCGGGCATGTGGCTGGGGAGTAATGGTAAAACCATACACAGAAATGGCAATGTTGGACATAGGTTAGTGGAGGGAGGAAACACAAGGCGTTCAGTTTTTGAAAGGTTCAGTTTCAGAAAGAGGAAGGACATGATATTGGAGACAGTGGTAAGACAATCACGGGTGTTTGTAGGAATGCAGGTGTGTTGTCAGGAGTAGAAGTGTATAATTGGGTGTCATCAGCATAGAGATCGTACTGGAAACCAAATCTACTGATTGTTTGAACAATAGGGGCAGTGTATAAGGAGAAGAGAAAGGGCCTAGGACTGATCCTTGAGGAACCCCGACAGTAAGGGCAAAAGGATAGAAAGAGGAGCCAGCAAAAGATAGTGAAGGAGCGGTTAGAGGTAGGATGAGAACCAGGAGAGAACGGTGACCTGGAGGCCGATAGAGTGGAGCATAGTGAGGAGAAGCTTCTGAAAGGATGAAGGCAGGAGACAACATAGTGAGGCAAGGCTTAGACCGCAGGCCAAAGCCATCCCTGCAGAGGACCAAAGGGGGCACTCGCTCACAGAGTCCAGGACCTTGAGGAAGACATTCCAACCACTGAAGTGATGGGAGGTATAATGGCAGCAGTGCAAAGCATTAGAGAGCGGAGAGCTAAAGGACTTGTTGGCACTTGCCTGCCCAGTGTGTGTGCAAATCAGTCCAGAAAGGGAGTCACTAAAACTGGGGCTCTGAATCTTCATACAAATAGTTTTAACATGACTAGTTTCAGGAAAGCAAAACTTGAATCCCGGGACATACTCAGGATTTTATCAAGAAACAGTTCATGGCCAAGCAAAGACTCACTCACATAGAAGCATGTACTGGCCTCCACAAAGCCCACACGTGATGGCACCAGTCCCTGCTAGCGGCATATGACACATGTAGGAAAAACTCAGACATCCAGTAGTACCGCTGTGTCGCTGCTTCCCTTCACACCACAACGATCACGGCTCGGACTCTCCATTGCTGCCTCAACAATCCATTATGCTCCAAAATTACAGCTGATAGCGCAGTAGGAGAGAGCAGTGCTCTAGAGAGTTCCAAAAGCAAGGAATTTATTTGCCCACGTCAGAGATTGCAATGTTCCAACTCTTGTTTACAGACATTGAAGCTGAGAACATTGATAGAATTTATGTATAAATATTTTTTACATGTGCATACTCTTCTGTATATTAGCAGGAAGGTGATGCACTTAAGATGTGGTGTAGCCTCAACAACCAGATTGCATTGGTCTTAAAATAGACGAGCCCATGATGTACAGAAGACATCAGATTTCTGCTTCTGTCCCACATCGTATCACGTGTTCTGTGCAGCAACACAGGGCCAATGACTTCAATCCTGCAGGGACCAAAGATATGGTTTAGTATTCTGTCCTTCCAGCCAGTCGTGTATATACACACACGTCATGGATCATTGCTAGAAGGAACCAATAAGATTCTCTATAATAATAATAGAAGGTAACCACTTACCACCGAGGGTGACCATATGGCTAAAAATAAATAGTAACCCTGGTGTTATGGTATAATCAATGAAAATGTCAATATTGTAATTACAAAGGTTCTAACTAACCACTATTTTATCTATCTATTCTCATATCTATCATCTATTATCTATCTTCATATCTATTATCTAGCTATCATCTATGTATCCATCAATCATCTATAACACTGGTCAACAGCATTTTTGGTGCCAAAGATATTTCATCGAATTTAGGGTATTTTTGGGGTGCTGATTCTGAATATGTCATCAGTTTTGCCAGATTGGCTCAAGTTTTTGAGATTTTTGGTATCTTATTTATAGCACTTGTTGGTAAATGCGACGCATCATCTCATTAATTTCTTTGGATTAGTACTTGAACTGAGCAGTTCTCAATATAGTTTTGTGTTAATTAGTGTTCTAAAAGTTTGTTCATAGCTTGATTTTTGCACTAACTTTATGTTGTTGTCTGTTTTCCAGTGAAAAGCATGAACTCATCAAGAAGAAGTTGTCTTAACGATCCAGACTCATTCTGTTACATTTGTGGTGAATACATACTGCCAAAACATAGAAGAAACATAACAGACTTCGTAAAAAAAGTGTATTTTGCCTATTTTGGGGTTATGCTTGGGGACCAAGACAAGTTTTGGGCACCACACATAGTGTGCAAAGCATGTATCGAATTATTACGAAAATGGAGCAAAGGACAAAGAAAAAGCTTCAAATTTGGTGTTCCAATGGTGTGGAGAGAGCCAAAAAATCATCATGATGACTGTTATTTATGGTAAACACAGGTACAGGCACATCTTCACAATGAGGGACAGGCCTTCTTGCAGATTCCATGTTACTCCCATTTTCGTTTCTTATGCTTATTGAATCCTTGCACTTGCACTGCACAGAAATAACAGTCATCATGATGATTTTTTGGCTCTCTCCACACCATTGGAACACCAAATTTGAAGCTTTTTCTTTGTCCTTTGCTCCATTTTCGTAATAATTCGATACATGCTTTGCACACTATGTGTGGTGCCCAAAACTTGTCTTGGTCCCCAAGCATAACCCCAAAATAGGCAAAATACACTTTTTTTTACGAAGTCTGTTATGTTTCTTCTATGTTTTGGCAGTGTGTATTCACCACAAATGTAACAGAATGAGTCTGGATCGTTAAGACAACTTCTTCTTGATGAGTTCATGCTTTTCACTGGAAAACAGACAACAACATAAAGTTAGTGCAAAAATCAAGCTATGAACAAACTTTTAGAACACTAATTAACACAAAACTATATTGAGAACTGCTCAGTTCAAGTACTAATCCAAAGAAATTAATGAGATGATGCGTCGCATTTACCAACAAGTGCTATAAATAAGATACCAAAAATGTCAAAAACTTGAGCCAATCTGGCAAAACTGATAGCATATTCAGAATCAGCACCCCAAAAATACCCTAAATTCATTAAAATATTTTGGACACCAGAAAAAATTTTTTTTTTTGTTGACCTGTGTAATCTATTATCTATCTATCTTCATATCTATTATCTATCATTTATCTATCTTCATATCCATCATCTATCCACTATTTTATCTATTATCTACCTAGATAAAAAAAAGAAAACAGCAGCCCCCTATATGAGCCAAGATATATGCAAACACTGAAAACATTGCATCTAAACTATGTTATTACGATACTCAGTAAGATGTACTTATAAAAATGAAGGTTCTTCGCGCATAAATTGGCTAATTTCTGTATGCCCATCAATCACGGTAAGGTTACAATAGATTTGTCCATGCATTTTGATGTTCTGCAGCAGCCGAGGCACAATACTATGTAATACACAAAATTCAGGAGTCCCGGTGAAAATATGTTATCAGCAATATATAGGATAAGTGATAACTTATTGAAGTGGGGGACTGACCACTGGAACCTGGACCAATTGGAAAAATGGTCAAGTAATCACCTAATCCTGTCCATTTGTGATAACTTATGTTCACTGGATTACCCCTTTTAACTTCAGCTGTTGTAGAACCATAATTCCCAACATGATTTCACAAAACTCCTGCAATTTTTGCTTTCCTGTCCACAATTTAGGGCGTGAATAAAATAAAAGTATAATAAAATGGTGGCTCTGTGCATTACGCAGCATCATTTTATCACTCCCCACTCACTTACAGTATATGGGTCCTTTTTCTGCACTACTGCCCTTATTCCATCCACAAATGTGGTCACGAGGATTGCTTTGCTGTTGCTTTTAATGATAGCCTCTGATGTTCCTTGGAGGAGGCATAACTTTACTCCCAGAGTTTGGCAGATGCTCATGCTAAATGAAAATGAGCAACAACAGGAAAGATATTGATCTCCTGCAAACAATTCAGCCATAAACTGTGCACCATAGATCGTCAAGGTCATACCAAGGAGAATGCTGGGACCAAAGGCAGCGTTCAGGCTAAATAGCCCTGATTGCCACAAGGTGGCGCTGCACTTACTACACTAAGTGAGGGGGAGGGAAATCAATAGTCTTTATATATAGTGCCGACATATTCTGCCGTCAGGTACAATCCGGGGGCTTAAAACAAAAAGATAAAGAAACTCAAGACAAATAAAGCAAAATAAAAAGGGACAAAAAGCGAGAGGACCATGCACGTAATGGCTGATAAGTGCAATATATGTAATATTCCACTGGTAGAATAAGTCGTTCTGCAGCAGCTCAGGTGTGTATTCTATGGAATAAAGTATATAAGACATCACTGAGTAGCGGTATAGTTAACCCAGTAATAATGGCACGCGCATCCCGAATGCCCCTTTTAGAATTATTAATGCCCCGTTGAAAGTAATGATGCTCCCTAAGTGCCCCCTCCAAAAGCAATAATGCCACCTTTGTGCCATCCTCCACAACCGCGTCCTCTACCGCCCCTGTAACTCTTAATTTGGAGCTCATTTTTATGGTCTTTATCAAGGAGGCCGTGGATCACAGGATCCTCTGCGGTGCATCTTTAGACCATTCTCTAACAATCATCTAGTAATTATATTCTAGCTTTGTACATAACATAAGCTGATAAAAAAAAGTGCAGAGAAACACAGAAATACTGGAGCCCAGTGGAAGTTCAAACAAATTAGCATAGAAATGGCGGCCAACAGAGCACACATTCACTTCGGGACCTGTAAACCTTGTACCCTGTGAAGTCGTTAGCTAAAATTGGTCTCCATATGAAATGCAGGAACTTGCAATTCCATAGATAAGACCATCAGTGTCGTAGTGGTCAGAATCGTAGAGGCAGAGCATTAAGTCTTGTGTCCACGTTCAGGATTGCATCAGGATTTGGTCAGGATTTTTCATCAGTATTTGTAAGCCAAACCAGGAGTGGGTGATAAATGCAAAAGTGGAGCATATGTTTCTATTATACTTTTCCTCTAATTGTTCCACTCCTGGTTTTGGCTTACAAATACTGATGAAAAATCCTGACCAAATCCTGATGCAATCCTGAACGTGGACACATACCCTTAGGGTACGTGTCCACGATCAGGATGGCCGGCGGTATCGCCAGAGCGGCGAAGCCACTCGGCGCTAAGCTCCGCCCCCTTTTTGGACGCGATGATGCCGGATGTGTTAACTGTACACATCCGGGATCATTGCCCCCCTCCCATAGGGCCCTGTGTTATGCCTTGCGGGGACGCTGCGTCCCCGCAAGGTGTACGGACATGCTGCAATCTGAAAAGACGCGCAGCATGTCTGGAGTCGCAGGCCCGCCGCGTGCGGGTTTCCACGCATAGTGGACACGGGATTTCAAAAAATCCCCTCCACTATGCTGGAACATCTGGACGCTGCGTGTTTGACGCTGCAACTCTGTGCAGTGTCAAACAAGCAGCGTTTACTGACCGTGGACACACACCCTTAGGGTACGGGTGTCAGCAGAAACCGCAAAACTTTCCCCCAAAAAATATTTCTTGTGTCTTGGACTTAGGAAAAATGTATATATAAATTTTTATATATGCCATCTGTGTCCTGTCTCTTTCCATGGACTGTTTTATAATAGAAACTTGAGAAACTGCCTTTTTTTGTTTGAGAAACTGCCGTTTGTTTTTTTATGCTGATGCAACGCAAACCGATTTTTATGTGCAACTTTACACCATGTAAATGCAGGCTTCATCACTTGCCTTTATAGTTTCAGACTACCCTTCAAAGGGTAGTGTGTATGTAGCAAAGACTTAAGATCTTCTCAGTAGAGCCTTGCAGTGGTGCTGTGTTAACATTAGCTAATGTGAGAAAGGCCTTTTGTTGTTAAGAGATTACCTTGGGTTCCTTTATGGACTATTCTACACCTTGCTTTTGGAACGATCTTCGTTGGTCGACCACTCCTTGGGAGGGCAATAATGGTTTTGAATTTCCTCCATTTGTATACAATCTGTCTGACTGTGAATTGATGGAGTCCAAACTTTTTAGAGATGGCTTTGTAATTTTTCCAGCCGTACAGTATACTTTAATGTGCAATGCAAAAGTAATGTATACGGTACAATGTAGGATGTGATCGAGTAATGTATAGTGTAAGTATCGATCATACTACGTAGGGTCAAGGACAAAATATCCAAGGAAGAAAAAACAAAGGAAAATGAAGTTCTGATATTTAAAACATGCATAACTCATCAATAATCCATAACCTAGAGGACACGACAGTCATGGCACAGCGATTCTACTATTTGGTCACCTGTCACTCTGTCTGCACCCGTCTTCGTTACTCAGAATTAGACCGAGGTATTCAAGAGAAAAGCCTGCATTATCCCGGATGTCCTTGTGCACAACCTCATAAGGCTCCCATAGATCTGTACACGCTCCTACAACATCTGAGTCCTTAATATTAGCAAACACTTCTTGATTGATATCATTGTATCATATTTTAAAAATATCAGGATCAGAATACATCCACAAAGGACTTATCCGGAGCAGAAATTCTGGCATAAAATCTGCACCAATTTTGGAAAATTTAGTTGCAGAAATGCTCCAGTTTTGTTGGTGGTTTTTACCTTTTGCATTACAATTAAGGATACTCCGTAGCAGAAATTGACATATTGCGGATTTCAAATAAGTGTAGGATAATTAATTCTTGCAGATTTTTCTTGCGGCGTGTGAATGAAATCTCATAATATCCCATCACCAATATAATATGCAGTGGATTACTGTATTGTTGCGTATCTGGCCCAAATGGACGTACCCTAGTTGTCCACTCTAAACCGCTTTAAAAAAAAAAAAAAAAAGCAGAAAAAACTTTTTTACAAGCAAAAAAAAACAAACAAATTTTTTAAAGCCATAACAAATTAAAAAAAGAAACAGAACTTGGTTGTGACAACTGTTGTGCTGGTTGTGTCATCACTTTTAGTATAGTGTCCTCTGAGCAAATGCTGCGGCACAAAGGGCACGTGACAGGTGTAACCTCAGGGTATAGGTCACGGGTTGGACAGTTCTGCAGCTTCTCATTATTTTTTAGTGGTAGAAATGCAACAAAACCTTTATAGGCTCAGTGTGAAAAAGACTAATGGGTCTCAATGAAACCATATAAAGTGAATATCATCAGCGGTGGTGACGGCAGTCAGTCCCTCATTGATCTGATAGCGTAAGGATAGGCCATCGATATAATCGTCCTACAAAACTATTAGACATTTAGCATTAAAGGTGTTCTCCGGAATCATTTAGGATTGATCATTATAGGCTTGCAAAGGTGTAAAATAACAAATGCAGCAGCTCATACTTGCCCATCGATGCCTCTCTGCTGCTGCCCAGTCTTTGTTTACCTGCTGAAGCGATTACTTCACGACTACAGTTCATATGACTGCTGCAGTCAATCACTGGGATCAGCAGCTCTGCTGATGGGGGTCAGTTTTGTCCAAAAAAATAGCTTTTTGACGCTTATCTGTCAATTGAATATTATCTAAAATATCATGGAGATCATCTGGATCGCCCCCACGTCAGGGCAATGGGGAACTCGGTACCGGGTCCCTCTCGGTTCTGGGGATGTCACGGTGGCCTGACCCGGTCCGTGGCCCTTTGAGGGGCGTCCAATTAAAGGTGTAGTTTGTACGGTGTTCGTGAAGACACTTGTGGTACTCGGTCAGGGTGACCGACGCTGCTTAGGGGTCCGCTGGGGTGATGTTATGGCAGCAAGATGGTATACCTTCCCACAGGCGAAGTGCATCCCCAGGGCTTCCCAGAAAGGTAGATGGTAATGGTGGGTGATGTAAGGTGCAGATAATAACGAGGACACAAGGTTGCAGTCTCTTTACCTTTTACTGGAAGCTTCAGCATCCACAGTCCAGGGTACGGACCACAGGGTAGGCAGAGTCCGGCCGGTCCGAAGGCAAATCCAGAGTTCCCTTATCCAGGTGGAAATCAGTAGCCTTCCTACTAGCGCCTGTGTGTTGTAGTCCCTCCCTGCTGAGCAACTCGGTAAGGTCCTCACAACTTTCGTGGATGTTTCTGATGTCTTCTCTCTGTCCCCCAGATGGTATGGATAGGACAAACCCGTATGACTGGGATGGCCTGAGGCTTGTTTATAGGGAACCTAGAGACGCCCCGACCCCCACAATTTGCCACCGTGACTTCTTAGGTATTAAGGTCGGGCAGCCAACTTGGAGTTGACTGTCCTGCCGGTCTCTGAAGTAATGCGTAGAGTCAATTACTCCCTCGGTGTTCTGGCCACCGGCTACGCGCCTCAGAAGGAGGCTGCCTGTCTCGGGGCCGAACTCCTCCCGGTGTTTTCTCCTTGTTCTGTGACTTCGTTTCTCACTCTCTACAACACAGTTCGCTTCGTGTCCTTTCTTTGGATACTGCCGCACGTGGGGCAGGCGCAGCTCCGTAGCTTTCTATCCCGCTAGGCCTCTGTCAGGATCCCACCCCTGACAGGGACCCTCTGTCTGCAGTTCAGATGTTCCTCCTTTTCCCCCTGTCTGCCTGACAGGTGTTGCCTGGGCTAAGCCCAGCCAGCGTCTCCCTCACTTTCTATCCAAACCACCAGTTTTACCCTTCTGTGAGGAGTGCCCTACTAGATAGGAGCATGGCTCCCCCTGGTGGATTGGAGTGTGAAGTGTGTTGTGATGCTGTAATACCTGGAAAGATGAACTCCTTTATTACCTTCAGACGTAATATCACTCCCCCTGGTGGAAGAATAATATTACTACAGCAACCAGGACTCTGGGGCGCTGCACATCCTCATCAGAGGTATTGATATTAGCCTTGGATTTGCAGTGGATTCAGTCTACTCGCCCTTGAGCCCCATTTCTGCATTAAGGACTCATGAACTCCTCAGAGGCCGGAAATTCTTCGGATGTTCCTTTTGGTCGTTCTGTGATTTTCTGGATGAGTTGTCATTCGTGCTCTAATTATAAGTTTGGCCGGCTGCTCCTTGAAGGTTCAGCATTGTGCCAAAACTTCTCAATTTGATGATAATGGCTCTTAGTGTAGTTTGATGACATCTCAGAGCCTCATAACTGTTGTGAATTCTGCTCTTGGGCTCCCTCCTGTGGTTGTAAGTGGTAGCGCTGCTGTCTCTGAATCGCAGCATTTATCAGGTGTGTTCACTTTCTGCAAATCTGACTGGGCTATTTAGTCTTGCTTCACCCTTTAGTCTGTGCCAGTTGTCCATTGTTCCTGGAGGATTCACATCTCTGCCTGGTCTCTCCTGCTTTGCAGTTCTTTTCAACAAAGATAAGTTCTGGCCTTGATTTTTTGCTGTCCACATGTTGTGGCCTTATTGTTCAGTTCTTTTCCATGTTTTTGGTCTTGTCCAGCTTGGTCTGTATAAGGATTTGTTTAGCCAAGCTGGTATCTCTGGAGATGCAGATATACCCTCCATATCTTTAGTTAGCTGTGGAGTTTTGGTATTTTCTGTGGTGGATATTTTCTAGTGTTTTAATACTGACCGCATAGTACTCTGTCCTATCCTTTCTATTTAGCTAGAAGTGGCCTCCTTTGCTAAATTCTGATTTCAGTCTGTGTATGTTTTTTCCCTCTCCTCTCACAGTCAATATTTGTGGGGGGCTGTCTGTCCTTTGGGAATTTTCTCTGAGGCAAGATAGTTTTCCCTTTTCTATCTCTAGGGGTAATTAGTCCTCCGGCTGTGTCGAGATGTCCAGGGAGTGCTAGGTACATTCCACGGCTACTTCTAGTTGCGGTGTTAAGTTCAGGGTCTGTGGTCAGTACAGGTACCACCTTCTCCAGAGTACGTCTTATGCTGCTCTTAGGCCACCAGATCATAACACATAACCCTTTCCAGCCTGGAATATTTGATTGAATTTCTCACATCTTCTGGATATATCGACATGCAATGTTGCAGATTGTATAAAGAACAGACATTCAGGGAAGCAAATATGGGCAAAATTAATCTCTCTTTATCTGCATTTGTATCAGACTATAACAGATGATCTGTAGATATTCAGCATCGTTTTACTAATGTTTAGCAGCCCATACCCACTCATTCATCTGACAGATTTTAGTTTTTACTTATGACTGCCTCCACCAATATACATGCATGCTACGTTCGGACATGTGTGCAGCATTTTCATTGCTGAATTTGGAGAAAGCAGCTGCCAAAAAGCTCTGGCAGTAACCCATCTCCCACAAATACAAAAGAATCAGGCATTAAAATACATCATGTCAGGAGTTTCTCCATTCACATTAGATTGTGGGCTAGTCCTACAGAAATGGGGCTAATCAGCATTAAATCCAAATACACTGGCGTGAAAAAGTGTTTGCCCCCTTCCTGATTTCCTATAATTTTCCATGTTTGTCACACATAAATGTTTCAGATCACCAAACAAATGTAAATATTAGACAGAGATAACACAAGTAATCCCAAAATGCAGTTTTTAAATGAAGGTCTTTATTATTGAGGGAAAATGAAATCCAAACCTACAGGGTCCTATTTGAAAAAGTGATTATCCCATCCCCCACATCCCATTAAAGCATAAATTAACTGTGGTTTATCATATTTTGGGGAAGCGGGGTCAAAATTCCCTAGCTACACCCAGGCCTGATTACTGCCACACCTGTTCTCAATCTAGAAATCATTTAACTAAGACCTGCCTTAAAAAAGTGAAGAGCACCAAAAGCTTGACAAAAGCTAGACATCATGTCGCGATCCAAAGAAATTCTGGAACAAATTAGAAACAAAGTAATTGAGATCTATCAGTCTGGAAAAGGTTATAAAGTCATTTCTAAAGCTTTGGGACTCCAGCGGGGTCACAGGTTGCTTGCGGGGTGTATGGAGCGGGCTCCCGAGATATGCCCGCTCCATACAGGTCAGATGTTATGCAGCCAGCTTTGCCTCTAACAGCAGTGACCAGAGCTGACTCCATTTGCTGATCTTTTTCCATTTAAATACCGCTATCACTGCATGGGTGCTAATTGGTTATCACCACAGCTAAGGACCTGCCTAAGGTACACCTGGGAAGGTAAGTATTAGCATTAGTTTTCAAAGAAGACCATGATGTGTATTCCAATACTAAAGTTTTTCAGAATATATTACGCAAGATTGCATGTTCAAGTCTCCTAAGTGGACTAAGATATACTGCGAAAAATTATAAAATACAAGTTATAAAAAATACTGAACAAATGTAAAAAGTATGCAAGTTTGAAACAACATTCTTTTCAGCCTTCAAAATATATACATATATATATATATATATATATATATATATATATATATATATATATATATATATATATATATATATATATATATATATATATATATATATATATTCTGTACTGCCTCATTCAGAAAAGTACAATCTATGAAAACATTAAACTATTCAACCAAAACGATAAATGCCTTAAAGAAACAAAACTATTTTTTTTTGGTCAATGTGCTCCTCTCCCAAAAATCTATAATAAGCAATCAAAATGTTGTATGTATCCCATAATGGTGCCAATAAAAACCACAGCTCCCCACACACGAAAACACCAAGCCAAATAAACAAAACTCTATCGACGGAGAAATAAAAAAGGTATCATTCTCGGAAAATGGTGCACCAACCTAACCTAAATATTTTTCACGCCTTTAAAATAATTTAAGTTTGGGACAGAAATAAATCGGACTCACCTGAAGAATAATGTAGCAAAGTAATTTTTTACCACAGTAAACGCATTAAAAACAAAACCCAAAAATATAATTGAGGAATTTCACTGCCATTTGAATTGACTTTGAATTTAAAAAGAAAAAAAAAAAAGTTATGGTTCTCGGAAAAAGTGTGGCAAAAAATAAAAACGATAAAATGGAAAATGCTCCGTTCGTTGAGGGGTAAATTGTTCACTACTTTAGAAAACTTTATAGAGAGGAGGAATTATTTTAAAAGAAAGTAAGACCAAATACTCACAACAGTAATCTCCAAAACTGCCCATTCAATGGGCTCCTGTCCAACTGATTGTCCGATGGACAGGAAATTATGCCATAAGAACTCTCTTCAGTCTATCAGCGACCTTAGCAGTCAAGTGACTGATAATCAGAACTTTATTATTTCTGGTGTAATGATGTTTTGATGGCTACCAGGCACCTGACTACAGAGGCTACTGAATGACTGCAGGGTCAGGTGATATCGTAATGTCCAGTCCCAGTGGAGACTATCGGGAGTGGCTTGAATGGTTGGAGATTCCAGTAGTGAGCCAGCCTGCCTTCCTTCCTTCTTTCTTATCCCTACTACCTGCAAAAGATTTCAAAAGTAATGGACAAACCTTTTTAATCTAAAGTCCATGGACCACTTTAGAAACAACCCGTCACTTGCTGAAAAAAAAAAAAAGAAATATCTTGTAAAAAATCCCGGAACTCACCCGAATATGACTCTCTTTTCCGTTCTCCATTACAGAGATATTCACATTTATTGCTTTTGGAGAGCAGTATGTGAAATCTCTGCTTGTAGTCAAACTTGGTGTTTTTCCTGAGTCTTCTCTGGGGTCGTGCACTTTTAACTCCCTCTCTGAGATGCTGCCAATTACAACTAGTTGGAGCCTGAGACTGCTAGCTCAGCTACCAATCTGTGATTGGCTGCATCTGGGAGGTATGGGTGAAAGTGCACACCCCCAGAGAAAATTCTGAAGAAACGTCCAGTTGGTCTGCAAGTAGAAATTTCACACACTGTGCTCCAAACTAACAAATCTGAATATCTCTGCAATGGAATGGCGCCGCACAAAATGGAAAGCAGGGTCCAAATCAGGAGAGCTCAGGGATTTTTACAATGTATGTAAATCAAATTTTTGAGAATGTGACAACTTATGTTTAGTGTCGGTTCATAATCACTCACAATAGAAAATAAATGGAAAACTACTATGTGCAAAAGTAAATGCTATGATTAAGGGACAGTTGTACCTGAAAAGCATAAGCAATATTCATATCTCCTGTTTTTGGAATCTTACTGATTACATGTTTTTAACTTAAAGAATTAAATTCCTGATTTTAATTAATTTTGGATGTTGGATTTGGTTGTTTCCTTCTATACAAAAGTCAACTATGGCAACAAATGTTCATCCACCTTGCTTTGGTTTATTTGGGGAGTTACAAATTACCACCAAATTTTCCTACACAGTTGTCTCTAGTATTTATTTGGGGTGTTATCTTCACTAAGAACAGGAGTGATGTGTCTGTATAGCCAGAATACATAATATATATTCAGTATTATCTTTAATACAAGCAAACACAGAACTATGTGTGTGTGCTCCTATAACAAGCATACACTCTCATTGAACTCATTACCAATCTGCCTTACTTTTGGATACAGTTTTAAAATTTGAAAACTTTGATGCATTCACGTAAAATTACTTTTTTCCCTAATTGCAGTAAAAAATAAAAAAAATCAGCAAAAAAAAAGTACATTCATTGAGATATTATGAACACCCCCCTTCCTTTTTTTCCCAATGTGGTTCATTTCCCTGAGCTTTACACAACCTGTCAGCTGTGGCTACAAAGAAAGAGTTCAGCACATGAGGAATGTGCCCTAAATAGGAGTGTATTTTAGTGAGGATATGCACGCCAGCCAACTGTCTATAATTTGCAAGCAATGTGTCTCTTCACATCAGTTTCAAAGCGTTGTCAGTGGTACAACACCATTTATACAACAATTGCACTGATAAATCGCAGCTTCAGCAAATTTTTATCCATCTAGTTTGTAGAAGGGTATCACACCAATCCATGCTGTGTTCGCTTTTTCCTGACTTCATATTTCGGGGGGTAATGGATAGGTCACTCACATCCTAAAGTTTAAGAGAGTGAAATTCGTTCTGTAATTAATTACATTCTAGAATTGTAGGTTAGTAGGATAAGTTTAGAACATGATTTATGTGCCAAAAAAAGTTTGTGAAAACTTTTGTAAAGTTTGTGAAAAGTAAATGGACAAAAGCACCACTCCATTTTTGTTAGGCTCACATGATGAGGTGGATCCTCCAAACTCAAGGTGGGCACACAGGCGACAGTACAGCAGACAGGTAAGGCACGCAGGAAAAAGATAGCAGAGGTACTGGACAGCAGAGGCGGTCAGAAGACCAGTAACAGGTAGCAGCGGTCCTTGGGGCTGCAGGCGTACAGGAGATTGAGAACAGGTAGCACAGGTCCTGGAGGCTACAGAAGAACAGGAGTCCAGGAACAGATAGCAGAGATCCTGGAGGCTGCAGACGGACAGGAGACCCCGAACAGGTAGCAGAGGTCCTGGAAGCTGCAGACTGACAGGGACTTCGGAGCAATTAGAAGTCTTAATACCAAGGTACAGGTGTGTGTTTTGGTAGGATCTAGGCAGACGATCACATTGGATTACCCAGGGTCAGAAAACCAACTAGAATATTGAAAGGATATACTAATTTAAACAACCAAAAGAAACATACTATCCTTAAAACGATATTTTATTAATAATGTCTAAAATTCCAATTGAACATTAAATACTAAAATGTATGCTATCAGCATCAGCCGACTGGGTTGGGTAAGCTAGAAATATTTTTCTATTTTTTCTAGCTTACCCAACCCAGTCGGCTGATGCTGATAACATACATTTTAGTATTTAATGTTCAATTGGAATTACCCAGGGTCATCAAGGCCCAATGTGCAGCACAACAGAGATCAGTGGACTGTGGTGAGGGGAGCAAAGCCCGGATCCAGGATAGGTGCAAAACAGTCTTATTTTTTTTATTTCACCACTGCTATGTATCCATAATATATTGTCATTACTCTGTTGTCAGGTGTCCCAGGACCAGGGGTTAATTCCCTGTCCCTAACGTAAGGGGCACTCTAGCTTGCACTATTCCCCGGAATACTTCTGGTGGTGAAGATGCCGGGGCCACATACCTTGCCTTAGCTACTGACTCTGCCCTCAGTTTATATCCTTCCCCCACCCTCGGAAGAGAGGAGTAGTAGTGTACTGTAATACACCAACCCTGCAGGCAGCAAAAGCTTTTCGGACAATGAATGCTAGCCATGACCCAGTTTATATAGGAGATTGGAATGGCTAACAGTGAACAGCTGAGAGCCTTTATGCAGGAAAGCTTCCAGGAGCTCTCAACTGAGCAGATTAACCCTTGAACTGGTAAATTACATTTACACTGTTTAATAAGAAGGAGAAGTGCTTCTAATCAGTGCAGGGGTAGGAGCAATCAGACTCTGTGGTCTTCTGGCTCCTCTCTGTCGCGATAAACCCGTGACAGTACCGCTATTCTATGAGCGACCTCTGGAACATCAGAACTGGGTTTATCAGGGTGAGCCACGTGAAAAGACCGAATCAGCCTGGCCGAATGGACGTCAGTTGTTACTACCCATATAATCTCTTCAGGATCGTATCCCTTCCAGTGTACCAGATACTGAAGCGACCGACGAACTAAGCAAGAATTAACAATCTTAGCTATCTGAAATTCCAAATTTCCATCCACAATGACTGGAGATGGCGGTAGCGGTGATGGTACAGAAGACGCAACATATTTTTTTAGTAGAGATTAGTGATGAGTGAGTATACTCGTTGCTCTGGTTTTCCCGAGCACGCTCTGGTGATCTCCGAGTATTTGTTAGTGTTCGGAGATTTCATTTTTGTTGACGCAACTGCATGATTTACAGCTGCTAGCCAGCCTGAGTACATGTGGAGGTTACCTGGTTGCTAGGGAATCCCCACATGTAATCAAGCGGTCTAACAGTTGCAAATCATGCAGCTGCAGTGACTAAAACTAAATCTCCGAACAATAACAAATACTCAGAGACCACCCAAGCATGCTCGGGAAAACCTGAGCAACGAGTACACTCACTCATCACTAGTAGAGATCGATGAAACATATTAGGGATCCTAAAAGTAGGCAGCAAGTCAAGGTGGAATGCTACAGTATTGATGACGGTCACAATCTTATAAGGACCGCTGAAGCGGGGACCCAGTCTCCAAGAGGGAACCTTCAACAATGTTCCTTGAGGACAACCACACCAAGTCACCAACACACTGGTCCGGGCTCACCAAACATCTCCGATCAGCCACACTTTTATATTTGGACTCCATCTTCCTCAACTTATCAAGAACCTCTTGCCACACAAATGTAATTGATGATGAAAATCGTTCTTTTTCACGCATTCCAGAGAACGATTCCTATTAAATGAGCTGAACTGAGGATGAAACCTGTATGCCCCAAAAAACGGGGACTTAACCCCTCCAGTGAACACCGCAAAAAATAAAAATAAAAAATGAGGCAAAAAACAATGCTTTATCATCATACCGCTGAACAAAAAGTGGAATAACACGTTGTTAGGGTTGGCGGAACGCACCGAATATATTTATTAGATGGGGTAGGTGCGTTCGCAACCCGGGATCCACCGTGCAGGAAAGAACCTGCTGCTAAGTAAGGCGGCGAAGCAAATTAGAATAAAAGAACTCTGTTACTTCACAGAGCCCGTAGTAAAGAGAATGCTGTGCCCTGTTTAGCTCACAGGGGACACAGCTATTGTGTAGAGCCGACAGTGGTCATGCAGTCCAACCAACACGCAGCTCCTCTCCGGTGGAGTCGGAATTTTATCGGCTATTAGCCAGCCCTGAATTCACACATAAACTCCTCGCCGGAGGTGCCAGCATTCTAGGTGCTTATTTCAGCCGGGTCCCTGACCACACACACGACCACACTGGCGCTGAGCTCGTACATATTTGACACTAGCGCATGGCCGTGCGGTCATGAGAACCTTATATAGCTGCAGCACCTACAGGACCTTCCAAGAAGGACCAATTTAAGGATGCCACAGAACTTGATCAGGTACAAGACCTTCCTGGAGGACCAATGGAAGTTGCTGCAGTACCTGAGCATGTGACCCTTGAACTCCACTGAGAGATCTTACCCTGGGCATGCTTAGTGTGTGCAAAGCAGGACTTAGTCCCAGAAAAGCCTGCTCGCCGCAGATCAGTGCAGGGTACGATAGCAGAGCCTGGAGAGACAGCAGTAACCCTTTGCACAGTATCAGACTCAGTGAGACGCTGGGACCGACGTCTCCGCTGAGCAGGCTCCACTGCGGCCGATGCAGAATGGGAGACCGCAGCAGACACGGCTTGAGATTCCCCCTGTGCAGCAGCGGGAACTCGACTCCTAACATTACCCCCCCTCCTAGGGCCCCCCCCTCCTTGAACCTCGCTACGCTCAAAAGCTGCAATGAGCAGCGGAGCCTGAATGTGCTCCACAGGTTCCCAGGTTCTATCTTCTGGGCCGTGACCCTTCCAGTCCACCAGATAAAATTTCTTGCCACGTACCACCTTGCACCCCACGATAGCATTCACCTCAAACTCATCCGAGGATGAACCCGAGGGCAGATGACTCAGAAAACCGGGACAAATGAACGGGCTTTAAGAGGGAAACGTGAAAAGTGTCGGTGATACCAAGGCGTGGAGGCACAGCCAAACGGTAGACCACAGGGTTGACCTGTTCCAGAACCTTGAACGGGCCAATGTAGTGAGGCACAAACTTAGTGGACTCAACTCGCAGCCTGATGTTACGGGCGGAGAGCCACACTAAGTCGCCAGGAGCAAAGGTCGGAGCGGGGCGCCGGTGTGTATCAGCAGAAACCCTCATTCTCTCCTTGGAGGCCCGGATGGCATCCTGTGCGGTCCCAGATGTCACGTGCCTCCACCGCCCAGTCTGCCACCCTAGAATCGGTGGATGACACGGGCATGGGCACAGGGACACGCGGATGCTGGTCGTAATTAAGGAGAAAAGGAGTCTGCCCAGTGGAATCGGCTACGCCGTTGTTCAAGGCAAATTCCGCCCAAGGTAGCAAAGATGCCCAATCATCCTGCCTAGCAGAGACAAAATGTCGCAAGTATGTCACCAGAGTCTGGTTGGTCCTCTCTACCAACCCATTCGTCTCGGGATGGTATGCAGAGGAGAGATTCAACTCTATGCTGAGTAAACGGCAGAGCTCTCTCCAAAACCGAGACGCGAACTGGGGACCCCGGTCGCTGACAATTTTATCAGGCATTCCATGTAAACGGAAAATGTCCTTTATGAACAACGCCGCCAAGGCCCGTGCAGAAGGTAACCGTGGAAGCGGCACCAAGTGCACCGTCTTAGAGAAATGATCGGTGACAACCCAGATAACGGTGCAGCTACGCGACTTGGGTAAGCCCACCACGAAGTCCATCCTGACCATTTTCCCAAGGCCTGTCTGCCACCGGTAGGGGGTAAAGCAACCCAGCAGGCCATTGCCGAGGAGACCGATTCTGGGCGCAGGAAACACATGCCCGAATATAGTCCCCGACATCACGGGCCATATGAGACCACCAGTACGTTCTCGCCAAAAGCTCAGATGTCCTTTTGGTCCCAAAATGCCCACCCACTCTGGACGAGTGAGCCCAAGAGAGAACCTCCGGTCCAAAATTCGCTGGCACGAAAGTCTTGCCCGGGGGCACAGACTCTAGCGAAACCAGAGCTACAGTTCTCAGGCTCTCAGAAGGGACAATAAGCCGAGGCTCCTCCTCCTCAGATGACACTACGGAGCGGGAGAGAGCGTTGGCATGAATGTTCTTCTCCCCGGAGAGAAAATGAAGAGTAAAATGAAACCGGGAGAAAAACAGGGACCATCTAGCCTGGCGAAAATTCAGCCACTGGGCCGTCTGTAGATATACCAAGTTTTTGTGGTCAGTGAAAACCTGGAAGGGAAAGGGAGCTCCCTCCAAGAGATGTCTCCACTCTGAGAAAGCCAACTTCATGGCTAACAACTTTCTGTCCCCGATGGAATAATTCCTCTCCGCCGGTGTGAAGGTCTTGGAGAAGAAGAAGCATGGATGCTTCCGACCTTGAGCATCCTTTTGGAAAAGGACTGCTCCAGCACCAACGGATGAGGCATCCACCTCCATGATAAATGTCTTATCTACATCGGGGCGATGTAGAATGGGAGCGCTAGCGAAGTGTGACTTAACCGAGAGGAAGGCCTTAGAGACATCCTCTGACCACAACTTGGGATTTGCTCCCTTCTTGGTGAGGGCAACCAAAAGAGCTACCAAAGTTGAGAAGTGTGGGATGAACTGATGATAGTAATTAATGAACCCCATAAAGCACTGCACCGCTTTAAGTGAATGGAGTTCCTGCCAGTACATCACAGCCTGTAGCTTGGCAGGATCCATAGCCAAACCCTGGGCAGAGATGATATAACCAAGGAAAGGCAAGGACTCCTGTTCAAACACACACTTCTCCAACTTGGCGTAGAGGGAGTTTGCCCGTAAGAGGTCGAAGACTTTGCGAACATCTCTCCGATGGGAGTCAATATCTGGAGAGTAGATGAGAATATCATCCAGATAGACTACGACCGAGGTGGTGAGCATATCCCGGAAGATGTCGTTCACAAGGTCTTGGAAAACGGCGGGGCATTACAGAGCCCGAAGGGCATCACCAGATATTCATAGTGCCCATCCCTGGTGTGAAAAGCCATCTTCCATTCGTCCCCTTCACGGATGCGAACCAGGTTGTAAGCACCCCGCAGATCTAATTTTGTAAATACCCTTGCTCCCCGTAGTCTATCAAAAAGCTCAGATATCAGGGGTAATGGGTACTTGTTCTTAACGGTGATGGCGTTAAGACCCCTTTAGTTTATGCATGGACGTAAGTCTCCACTCTTCTTCTGTACGAAGAAGAACACAGCCCCTGCAGGTGACACTGACTTCCTAATGAATCCTCTTGCCAGATTCTCTTGGATGTACTGAGACATTGCCTCCTTCTCCGGGAGAGATAATGGATAGACTCGACCCCGGGGAGGCTCAGCACCAGGCAAGAGGTCAATAGGACAGTCATAGGGGCGGTGAGGTGGAAGGGTCTCTGCAGCCCTTTTGGAGAACACGTCAGCATAGGGCCAATAGTGCTTGGGGAGAGAGGAAAGATCTGCGGATACCTCTGTAGTAGCAACCTGAATGCACTCCCTCTGACATCTACCCTCACAGGATTTACTCCATCCCAAAATTCTCCCTGAGGACCACTCTATATGAGGAGAATGATAGCGTAGCCATGGTATCCCTAATAGGACCTCATCAATTCCCTCATTAATGACTAATAGGGAGATAATCTCCTGATGTGATGGAGACACAGAAAGAGTGAAAGGAATGGTTTGGTGGGTAATCTGTGAGGGTAGTGTCGATCTATTTACCACTCGAACGGTTACTGGTTTGGTGAGCATCACCAGGGGTATTGCGTGACGCTGGGCGAAAGCGGATGACATAAAATTACCCTCCGCCCCAGAGTCCATGCATAGCTCTACCATAAGAGTGGATGGGCCTATGGTAATTGTCCCCTTGAAGGACAACTTAGAGGCAAACGTCGCCGCGTGTAGTGTACCTCCTCCAACTGCCACTAGACGCTGACGTTTCCCCGACCGCTGAGGACTCTTGGAGGCAAGATGTCCTGACTGAAGGCAAACATGACAGACCTTAAGTGCACGAGCGGACTGGAACTTGGATCCCGCTCGTGTCACCTCTATGGCCTCATGTGACTCGGACGCCTGGACTGGAGATTCCAAAGGTCTGGCGAAGGTGGGAGCCAGCCGAAACCTCTGCCTACACTGGTCTCGCTCCAACCTTCGCTCGTGAAAACGAAGGTCTATGCGAGTTGATACAGCTATGAGCTCCTCCAGTGTGGCGGGAATCTCCCTAGTGGCCAAAGCGTCCTTCAAATGGTCAGCCAGCCCCCTCCAAAATACAGGAATGAGGGTTTTATCTGACCAATCCAACCCAGACGCTAATGTCCGAAAGTGATCGGCAAAATGGCTGACCATGGTTGAACCCTGAGTCAAAGCCAGCAGTTGGAGCGCTGTATCATGGGTGACTTGAGGTCCTACAAAGACCTGTTTCAGAGTGTCCAGAAACCGAGGAACACTCCGCACCACATGATCGTTGCGCTCCCACAGAGGCGTAGCCCACTCCAACGCTCTGTCCGACAGGAGAGAGATTATGAATCCCACCTTTGCCCGCTCTGTGGGAAAACGTGCAGCCAGGAGCTTGAGGTGTATACCACACTGGCTCACGAAACCCCTACAGGACTTACTGTCCCCAGAGTATCTCTCAGGCAATGGGAGGTGAGATAAAGTCAGAACAGAGGTGGCAGTGGGTAAAGCTACTGCAGCCACGCTAGCAGCCTGAACAGCTATTGCGGTAACATCCACCGCCGAGGTTGCAAGCTCAAGAGACGCCAACCGGCCCTCCAGCAGCTGGATATACCCCTGCAATCGCTGTTCATCCGCCATTACTTAGCCAGATCCTGGCGCTAGTGTACTGTTAGGGTTGGCGGAACGCACCGAATATATTTATTAGATGGGATAGGTGTGTTCGCAACCCGGGATCCACCGTGCAGGAAAGAACCTGCTGCTAACTAAGGCGGCGAAGCAAATTAGAATAAACGAACTCTGTTATTTCACAGAGCCCATAGTAAAGAGAACGCTGTGCCCTGTTTAGCTCACAGGGGACTCAGCTATTGTGTAGAGCCGACAGTGGTCATGCAGTCCAACCAACACGCAGCTCCTCTCCGGTGGAGCCGGAATTCTATCGGCTATTAGCCAGCCCTGAATTCACACATAAACTCCTCGCCGGAGGTGCCAGTATTCTAGGGGCTTATTTCAGCCGGGTCCCTGACTGCATACACAAAACTCCTCACCGGAGGTGCCAGCATTCTAGGGGCTTATTTCAGCCAGGTACCTGACCACACACACGACCACACTGGCGCTGAGCTCGTACATATTTGACACTAGCGCATGGCCGTGCGGTCATGAGAACCTTATATAGCTGCAGCACCTACAGGACCTTCCAAGAAGGACCAATGAAAGGCTGCTACAGAACTTGATCAGGTACAGGACCTTCCTGGAGGACCAATGGAAGTTGCTGCAGTACCTGAGCATGTGACCCTTGATCTCCACTGACAGATCTTACCTTGGGCATGCTCAGTGTGTGCAAAGCGGGACTTAGTCCCAGAAAAGCCTGCTCGCTGCAGATCAGTGCAGGGTACAATAGCAGAGCCTGGAGAGACAGCAGTAACCCTTTGCACAGTATCAGACTCAGTGAGTGCTGGGACCGACGTCTCTGCTGAGCAGGCTCCACTGCGGCTGATGCAGAATGGGAGACCGCAGCAGACACAGCTCGAGATTCCCCCTGTGCAGCAGCGGGAACTCGACTCCTAACACACGTGATCAAAAAGGGGGACATAAATAATCATGGTACCGCTGAAAACGTCATCTTGTCCCTCAAAAAATGAGCCATCATCAGCGAAAGAAAAAAAAAGTTATAGCCCTCAGAATAAAGCGATGCAAAAATAATTATTTTTTATACAAAATAGTTTTAATTGTATAAAAGCGACAAAACATAAAACAATTATATAAATGAGGTATCACTGTAATTATGCTAACCCGAAGAATAAAACTGCTTTATCAATTTTACCAAGCGCGGAACAGTATAAACGCCCCCCCAAAAGAAATTCATGAATTGCTAGTTTTTGTTCATTCTGCCTAACAAAAATCGGAATAAAAAGCGATCAAAAAATGTCATGTGCCCGAAAACGGTACCAATAAAAACAAATTTGTCTCGCAAAAAACAAGACCTCACATGACTCTTTGGACCAAAATATGGAAAAATTATAGCTCTCAAAATGTGGTGACACAAAAACTTTCTTTTGCAATAAAAAGCGTCTTTTAGTGTGTGACAACTGCCAAACATAAAAACCCGTTATAAAAACCAGATATAAATAGTAAATCAAACCCCTCTTTATCACCGCCTTAGTTAGGGAAAAATAATAAAATTAAAAAAATGTATTTATTTCCATTTCCCCATTAAGGTTAGGGGTGTGTTGGGGTTAGGGTTGGAGTTAGAATTGGGGGTTTCCACTGTTTAGGCACATCAGGGTCTCTGCGAACGCAACGTGACGCCCGCACACCTGTCCATTCCACCTTCCGAGCCCCGACGTGCGCCCAAACAGAGGTTTACCCCCACATATGGGGTATCAGTGTACAGTACTCAGGACAAATTGGAAAACAACTTTTGCGGTCCAATTTCTCCTGTTAACCTTTGGAAAATAAAAATTTGGGGGCTAAAAAATCATTTTTGTGGAAAAAAAAGATTTTTTATTTTCACGTCTGCGTTATAAACTTTAGTGAAACACTTGGGGGTTCAAAGTTCTCACAACACATCTAGATAAGTTCCTTGGGGGGTCTAGTTTCAAATATGGGTCACTTGTGGGGGGTTTCTACTGTTTAGGTACATCAGGGGCTCTGCAAACGCAACGTGATGCCAGCAGACCATTCCATCAAAATCTGCATTCCAAAACGGTGCTCCTTCCCTTCCGAGCTCAGCCATACACCCAAATGGTGCTTCCCCCCACATATGGGGTATCAGCAAACTCAGGACAAATTGCACAACAACTTTCTTTTGGGGTCCACTTTCTCCTGTTACCCTTGAGAAAATAAAAATTTGAGGGCAAAAAGATCATTTTTGTGGAAAAAATATGATTTTTTATTTTTACGGCTCTACATTATAAACTTCTGTGAAGCACTTGGGGGTTCAAAGTGCTCACCACACATCTAGATAAGTTCCTTAGGTGGCCTAGTTTCCAAAATGGTGTCATTTGCGGGGAGTTTCCACTGTTGAGGCACATCAGGGGCTCTCCAAACGCAACATGGCGTCCGATCTCAATTCCAGCCAATTTTGCATTGAAAAGTCAAATGGCGCTCCTTCCCTTCCGAGCTCTGTCACGTGCCCAAACAGTGGTTTACCCCCACATATGGGTTATCAGCGTACTCAGGACAAATTGTACAACTTTTGGGGTCCAATTTCTCACATTACCCTTGGGAAAATAAAACAAATTGGATCTGAAGTAATTTTTTTGTGAAAAAAGGTTAAATGTTCATTTTTTTTTAAAACATTCCAAAAATTCCTGTGAAGCACCTGAAGGGTTAATAAACTTCTTAAATGTGGTTTTGAGCACCTTGAGGGGTGCAGTTTTTAGAATTGTGTCACTTTTTGGTATTTTATATCATATAGACCCCTCAAAGTGACTTCAAATGTGATGTGGTCCCTTAAAAAAATGGTGTTGTAAAAATTAGAAATTGCTGGTCAACTTTTAACCCTTATAACTCCCTAACCAAAAAAAAAAATTGGTTGCAAAATTGTGCTGATGTCAAGTAGACATGTGGGAAATGTTACTTATTAAGTATTTTGTGTAACATATCTCTGTGATTTAAGAGCATGAAAATTTAAAGTTGAAAAATTGTGACATTTTCAAGATTTTCACCAAATTTCCGTTTTTTTTCACTAATAAACGCAAGTCATATCAAAGAAATGTTACCACTATCATGAAGTACAATATTCGTTGAAGCGTTCCAGAGTTATAACCTCATAAAGGGACAGTGGTCAGAATTGTAAAAATTGGCCCGGTCATTAACGTGCAAACCACCCTTGGGTGTAAAGGGGTTAAGTATATGCGATTCATATGATCCGTGATTACCATAACCGAATGAACTGCCCCCCCTCCAAAAAATGACACCACTCTTCTAAGGCCCTCTTGATTGCCAAGAGTTCCCTGTCACCAATTTCTCTCCGCAGATTAGTTTTTTTTCAAAAAGTATACACATTGTGACAAAGTCACTGGTAAAGTTCTAGAGAGGAGATATGTTTCACTGCGCTTAATTAGAAGATAGCGGCACTCCAAGGTAAGTTGCACAAGTAGGGTTCCATGTAGTAACATAGAAAAACTTGGCACTCGGGTGATAGGTGAAAAATAAATAATTTTATTTACAGTGTCACAGTACAATTGACGTTCGGTCAGCAAGGACCTTCATCAGAGTACACACTGTTATGGGTACTATGTCTTGGACAGGACACAAGGTCCAGGTGGTACAATCTCAGTGGTCCAGGGAAGACTCAGCGTCGGTGTGGCGGCGTGAACATGATATCCACCACTTGTTCATATGCATGCTATATAGAGGACTATGGGCTGTGCATTATATTATATGGAGGACTATGAAGAATGCATTACATGGAGGACTATGGGGTGCATTATACTATATAGAGGACTATGGGCTGTGCATTATACTATATGGAGGACTATGAAGAATGCAATAATGGAGGACTATGGTGTACAGTACACTATATGGAAGACAATAGACTGTGCATTATATTATATGGAGGACTATGAAGAATGTATTACATGGAGTTCTATGGGGTGCATTATGCTATATGGAAGACTGTGCTATACATTATACTATATGGAAGACTATGGGCTGTGCAATATACTATATGGAGGACAGTGGGCTCTGCAGTATATTATATGGAGAACTATGAAGAATGCATTAATGGAGGACTATGGGGCGCATTATACTATATGGAAGACTATGAGGGGGTGTATTATACTATATGGAGGATGCATTATATTATATTATATGTAGGGTGCATTATACTATCTGAAGTACTATGGGGGATGCATTATACTCTACGGAGGACTATGGGGGCACCATTATACTATAGGGAGGAATATGAGTGTGCGTTATACTATACGGAGGACTATGGGGAGTGCATTATACTTTTCCTATGGGCCCCCATGACTTCTATGTACACCCCTGGTGAGTATAATGGTTTATTTTTTTCTATACATTAAAGAACAGCGGCAGAACGAGCGAGTTGAAGGATATAAATACCAGGATGGGGCCCGGTATAAGGGACACATATACCAGGATTGGGCCAGGATGAGGGGCATATACCGTATTTTGCAGATTATAAGACGCACCCCAAATTCTGAGGAGAAAAGTAGGAAAAACATTTTTTTTTTAAATTAAATGGTGCTTCTTACAATCCAGGCGTTTTATTGATTGCCGGGGGTGGTGGCTGTGGCGAAGCGGGGTCCCAGAGTCGCTGCTGGAGGAGGCAAGAGTGGAGCAGTGCTGCAGGCTGCTGGCTGGGATGAGGGGGGTTTGGATGTGCGGTGCGCCGCTGCGGGGGCTCTTCCGACATTTTGTGAAAGCCCAGAGCCCCCACAGTTACATTGCTTCCTGTGCGGTGGGGGCAGCGCATGCACAGATGGAGATCTCAGCACCAAGATTTCGGGAGATGAGATCTCAGCGCTGATATCTCCATCTGCGCATGCGCTGCCCCAGGCAGCCATTTTCCTGAAGTCCACCTCACAGGAAACAATGTAACTGTGGGGGCTCTGGGCTTTCACAAAATGTCGGAAGAGCCCCCGCAGCACTGAACACCTGCAGTGGTGCGCTGCACATCCAAACACCCCCTCATCCGAGCCTGTGGCCTGCAGCACTGCTCCACTCTTGCCTCCTCCAGCAACGACCCTGGGACCCCGCTTCACCGCGGCCGGTAAGCTATACCCACATTATAAGAAGCACCCCCCATTTTCCCCAAAAAATTTTTGGGAAAAAAGTGCATCTTATAATCTGAGAAATACGATATATAATTTTTTTTTCTACTATATTATATCATAAAATGAATGTCCTAAAATCTATAACTCATCCAGCAAAAAACAAGCACTCAAGCGAAAAATAAGAAAAACTCTGTCTCTTGTAAGAAGGCACGGAAATTCTCTTATATCCTGGTTTTGGAATTGATTTGATTGATTTTATTCCTTTTTGCGCCTCTCCTCACTTTACTTTGACCATTGATATGTAGACATGATGCCGCATTATGCTTTTGTTACTAATTGATATAAATAGCATCATATAGGCTTTAGCATTTTTTTGTTTAGAGAAGTCATATAATCCTATATATACCAGTTTTTGTATTTTTATACACAATTACTGCATTGCCCTGTGAGTGGTTTCTCGGGATGGGTCGTTTATGCTTGTTTTATTTTTATTCTATTATTTTCTGGTGTTATGTAATTTATGATGAACTTTCAATAAACTTTTACATTTGGCTCGCACTTTTTTTTGCCTAATTTTCTATCTAAGTTACATAAGGAGGAAAAAAACTGCAAACATGCCAGTTAAAAAAAAAATCACCCTTTTGGGAAAGGGTTAAATAAAACAGGTCACCCACTCTCACCTGATAGTCATCCCATTGATTAAAAACGCCTCTGTGCTTTCACCTTCCAAATATCTGCTAATGCTAAAGGGTCACATACTTTTATCACTTTCAAACATGATACTGGATAATTTTCCTAAAAATATATATAATGGCAAGGTTTAACACTTGATCTGGTTCTCTTTAAGGACTTTTAGGTCGAACGTATGCGGAAATATGGATAAAACTGAGGGGTTCCCAATCTTGAAGCATGATGATGGCTGATTACTCTAGCCGCAGAGCCCGTGACTCAGACCCACACCGTCCTTGTAGGCCGTACGTCCCGAGCCCCCCACCAGCACCCCCCTTGCACGTACAGTCTCCACTTCCGGTCTGCCGGGGGAAGGTCGCGTGAGCGCCTCTCAGCCAATCACAGTCGCGTAGGGGGCCCCTCAGGAAGGGGGCTTGTGACTGCCGGAGAGGAGGCGGGTCCTCGGACACTATAAAAGCCCAGCGCTGCGGCACTCACTTCTCCTTTCTTTTTAGCCGGAAAGCAGAGTACGACCATCCCCAGAGGTGAGTGCTGCAAAGAGACGCCTCAGTGCGGGAACCCCGGCAATGGCCGATGTTGTGCCGTCTCTCCTTGTGTCATACTGTTCTTATTGATCTCAGTGAGTGACATTTGCCCATAGCCCTGTCCCTGGATTCTGGCTCCTCGTCCTGTGTGGGGTTTGGTGCTGCACTGTATCTGACCTGTAACTGGTCACATGGTGCCAATTACCTGCTCATTATCATGGAGGATGTAATTCTGGCCCAGTCAGGTCTCCATTTTTCTGCACTCCTTGTATTACTGACGTTGCACTGGAGACCTTGATCTGCAGCTCTGACCTAAGATGTGGCCATAAGTGACAGCAGGTGAAGCTCTCCTGTGCAGGGTTAGCACAAGGCTCCATGCTGGGCTGTGGGCAACCATGTGACGTCATATCTGCAATGGTGGTCCTCCATCACAGGGGCATAGTGTAGGGTGGGCTGTAAATCCCAGGTGAGTGCAGTGAGCTGATCCTCTGCCCCAGGAGCTGGGAAGCTTAGAGACAGCTCTGCAGCATGGCAACCAGCCTGCCCTGCCATGGTGATCTGAGGAAGACGTCAGTGCCCGGTGAGGCGCCATCCTCATAGCCCGGTGCCCCTCCACTACATGCACGCCCCAGGAATGTGACACTTGTGGACCCTGTACAGTAACACCCCCCCATATGACAGATGCTGCTCTCAGCTGCTGCCACAAATAGAAACCTGCTGCATGCATAGGGTGGGATCCTGTCTAGTATTAACTCCTTACTGTCGCCAAGTCCATTCATTTGTGGCTGGTTGTAAATTGCCTGTGGCTGTCCATTATTGGCCATCCCAAATTAGTCGTGTGTGTGTATATATACTGGCCATCTTTGGGAGGGGGCAGCATAAATTAACCCAGAATGAATAAGGGAAAATAATGCATCTATCGGTATCAATCTCCTTCCTTTTGGAAACTAGACAGAGGAATGGAGTCATCCTCCCTTTTAAAATGGATGGCATCTCTCCGGGCTATGTTCTTCCCACTTGGTTCATGCTTTGAAGGATAATTAGTTGGCTGTGCCAACGTTTAAGGGGTTAACACCGGTGCTGCAATCTGATCTTTACGCTTAACGAGATCTGTTGCTAGGGTTCGGTGGGTGTGGTGCGTTGTTAATGGCTGCTATGACTTTTTTTTTTTTCATTAATGTGTATTGTGTTCAGAGGGGTTTAATGGCCTGCAATGGAGCTTGGTTGGAACAGATTTTATTCTCTAGGCCCTGGGGGAAACCTTTGGGGGACTTGTATATTACAGATGGGGTGTTTGCACATTTAATGCAATACTTATCCATTATGTAACTGGTAGGAATGAGGATTCTCTTTGCGGATCTATTAGGGCTCAGGGTAAAAGTTTTTTTGCATTTCATATCTAGTTACAAAATGTCCCTTTTACAGTGACTGGCTTGCTTTATGATGTAACCCTGCACTGTATATCCTGTGGTGAATTCCCTCTAATGACTTGGCCAGGCCTAGACGTGTTCTGCGTCGTGAGTAACTGCACGTCTACAAAGCAGCCATTTTCTAGAAATGAGCATTTCTGCTCCTTGACTCAGTTCTTTATCCACCTCTCTGATGCCAGGGCTGCCCCCCCCCCCCCCCAGGAGGAAGTGCATTTATGACTAATAATCCTGCACGAAAATGAGGACACCAATATTGGTTTTACAGGAATATGACTCCTGATGGGGTTAAATGCACCCCATTAGTCCTTTCTAGATTAGTATGGATGTGGCTGCTGTCAGCCAATGGGGCTCGGCTGCTATAGAAGTGGGTCATTGGTGATCTGACTGCAGGGAAGCCAATGCTTTGCAGGCACTGTGCCCTTTGTGAACCTTTGTACTGTCTGAGAAAAACAGTGTTGCCATTAAACTGCTTTGTGGGTTGTTTCCTTCACTTCAGCCAAGTGCTATTTTGTTGCAATTTTGAAACAAACAAGATATGGATTGGAGATGGACGGGAAGTAATCTGCTTCTCTGGATGCATTCCGATTTGCTGGGAGTACTGCTCGCTCTCCCTACAAAATTCTCATGGATTTATTGCAGATTTTTACTATTTGTGACAAACCTTGATTGTTCAGTTTCTGACTATTCTGCTGCAAAATCCACAAGTCTGGAATAAAAAGTCAAAGGTTAAAAAAAAAAAAAGCCTATGTGGCTGTTTTTTGGTGCAGATTTCATATAGGATTTTAGGACAGGTTTGTGATAAGTGTCAACCTGACTATGACAACGCAGGCAAATGGGGGATGACTTGCTAATTGCTAGGACCCAATTGCAAGAAGAGGGCTGTGACACAGGAGTTGGGCTCTACACAGTCCCATCCCCCACTACCGACCCTCCGCCCTTGAGGGAGCTTGCCCTACCTCCACTCCTTTGTCTGATTTCTGGAACTTGTCACACACTAATTTACTTTCTAGAAATCCCATATTCAATAAATGAATGAAAAAGAGAGCATGTGCTCAATTGAAGGTGGGACACATCAGTCTAGATCACTGAGGGTCCCAAAAGTCAAACCCACCCATGATCACTGGTGGTGAGCAAACGTGCTCGGATAAGGTGGTATCCAAGCATGCTTGTGTGCTAACCAAGTGATTTGCAGCAAAATTTATTGCCCAATAATGGTACTTTAAGATCATTATTTTTTTTATTTTTTTTGTATAATACACTATATTTTGAAGCAGCAGGCCAAGTGCAATAACCCGCACTGGTCCCTGTACTGATGCCTTGAAAGTCCAATTTGTTTCTGCTGGGGGTGACGCTGGTCTACAATATAGTTAGCATGGAAGGCTTCTGCATTTGCACCTGCATACACCGGCTATTATCTGCACCCTGTAACTTGTCCCCCACACCTGATGTAAGCGGCTCATAAATTTAGGCCCTGCTTTATAAATTGCACTTTGTGCCCTGATACGCCATGTCTTATAACTGCCATTCTGCGTCCATAAAAATGGTGCGTGCAGAAATCTGATGAATGCCTCTGCCTCCTATGTGCTTTTATAGAGGATGGACAGCTGCCTTTCCAAAAAGTCTATTGTGTTTCAGAATACGTGTTACATGGGAATGACCTCCAGCTCTATAGGATGGAGGATGCCCTTGAACACTGTATAACCTAGCCAGGTTTCTGAGCATGCCCCAATGCTCGGAGGATGCTACGTGATGAGGAAGGTGGTGATGAATGGAGGAGGCCGTGGTCTTCACACTCCTCTTCCTGCATGGTTTTGGATGGGTTGGGCACTGCGGCGTCCTTTAAGCTGTTAATCCTCGGGGCTCTATGAAGCCGCTCTAGACTAATAAAAAAAATATATATATAATCTTTGTGATGAGGATGCTAGTGTCTGCTTGTAACAAAAGGGTTAACCAGAATTGCAGCATTTCGTTGTGGAGGAGGAGGAGCGCAGACAGGAAGGCTTCTAGTCAAGGACATAGCTGTGTATGTATATAGGGTCTATGATTGGTGCTGCTCCATTAGGTTCATCTGTAGGAACACGATGACAGAAGCTGATCCCTGGCCAGACAATGGGGGTCACAAGTATAAAGGGAGGGGTCATCAAGGTCTTCATGACCTTGAGGCAACCAAGTCCTCTCAAAGCCAGCCATTGCATAATGATAGGTTAACCCCTCTGTGCTGGAATTGCATTGCTTAATGCAGGGAATGAGGGACTAAAGTGAGCTGAATGATACAGCTTTGTATTGGTGAAATAAATTGCAGATATGTAACTAAATTACAGTATAAGCTGGTAATTACAAAAAAAAAAAAAAATTGTATGCAGCAAAATTCGAGGCTTGTGTATGCCAGGTCAGCCAGACCCATCATACAATGTAAATCCTTACTTAATATATGGTTCAACATTTTGAAGAAGGTCAGCATTTCCTTTCAATGGTTTATTGCAATTCTGCGTTATCACTGTGAATGGGGTTGTGCTACTATATTGCACGCAGCCTGTGAAGCAGTTTTGGACATATCATATATATATTTTTTTTTTATTTTATATACCTGACCAACCCCTTTAAATCGTAACCTAATTCATATGACTTGCAGCAGCTGCAATCTAAAGTAACAGCGTATTCTAGTATTTCCAGACAAACTGTCCCAGCATATATTCAATTTTCATGGAGTAACTTTATATGTACAATTTGTAATTCTGTGCTGTATTGCATTTTTTTTTTTTTTCTTTCCCTAGCACCATGTCCATCCTTAAGGTCCACGCAAGAGAGATCTTTGACTCCCGTGGGAACCCCACCGTGGAGGTAGACCTGTATACAGCAAAAGGTGAGTTACTGGCTCTTTTCCAAAACTGGAAACCATTTATCTTACTCATCTTTGACGCACATTGAAAGTTAGAGAACACTGACAAACGGAACTGTACATAAAGTAAAATCTGCTTTTCTATGTGGCCACTGATTTTGGGGATGGGCTCATTTACTCGCCATCTGTTATGGTGCAGATTTTACTAGCGGGGCTTGAAGTCACTACTTCAATAGACGTGGAGCCTGGCTGTTCATGTAATCCCGTATAACTGGTATTCCAATCTTAACCATGGATGACGTATGAAAACATAAGCTGTAGTGCTGGGATAAGGTGTTATCTGAGCATGCTCTTGTTCTAACAACATCTTGAGTTCACTCAAATATTATCTTCAGGTCCCTGTGGCTGCATGTCTCATGGCTGTTTGAGCTGCAACATATGCAGGGAATGGCTGTTTTGTTAGGTAATCCCTACATGTGTTGCTGCTGTCAAACCGCCACAAGACATGCAGCCGCGGGGTCTTGAACATGGTATTCAAGCATGCTGAAGATGCTCTGAGCACAGGAGCATGCTCAGATAACACCTTATCCATGCATGCTGGCTCATCACTAATTGGCAGCCATTATACAATACACAATGTGGTTAGCAAGCCCCTCAGTTTGCACCACTGAAGAATGGGGATTGCATATTCCCTTGTCTGCATCCATTAGTCTATACCAGTTTGCAGGCTTGTTGATTGGCACAGGCACGCTGTTTTTGTGCCAGGACAACTGGACGGTCAGTGACAAAGCACCCAAGAAGTTCCTTGAAAGCACTTGACACAAGTATTAAATGGGACTCGTCCCCTGATGCCGTCGAGCTCAATCTCGTTAGTGCCTCCTATCCTAATGGAGCTGTCATTACAAGGACTCGCGCTTCTGTTCCTTATCGATGATGGCTTTATTCTAGACCTAATGCCAGGGGTGTAATTGCAGCTGTTCTAAGCATTTGGCTACACAAGGGGACTGGGAAACAAAAAACTAAATACCGATCAGTCCTAATACGCTCCCTGTCCTTATCTCTGCAATGACTGACCGGCTGTATGCAGGCAAGCGTTACCAACAGCCGGTCAGTGGCCACCCTGTGGGGTGGGGATTAAGAAAGCGTTACCTCTTTATAAACTCTGGCTACTAGGACGGTTGAACAGCACAGCAATTTTGGTAAAAGGGAAACTTTAGTCATTCAACAATGATTTTATTCCCTACTTTGCAATACAGTTTAGTCTAATAGTCGATCAATCTGGCCATAGTTTAGTGACTGGGTGACAAGCAGACTGTTACCGGTGATATTCTTTGATCATAAGATCACTCATGGACGAGTTATTTCAGCTGAAAAAAGCAAACAAACCAAACCTGGCCGACCATTTCAAACAAGTCTGATCAGGAAGCTAAAACAAGTGTTCGTTCTTGGGTTAAAGTTGATAAAAACCATGGTCTATGGGGGCTTTTAATCTTGACCCACTAATGTTTTTTCCCTGGCAGGTCTTTTCCGTGCTGCAGTGCCCAGCGGAGCCTCCACCGGTATCTATGAAGCACTTGAGCTCCGTGACAATGATAAAACTCGTTATTTGGGAAAGGGTAAGTCTATCCATTTATTGCATTTGTTTCCTTTTGGAATATTTTATAAACAAAATTAATAAATGTATCAATTGTTCGTTCTTCCGCTTGTTTGAAGCAGAGTTGCATAATGTAGTTAAATGCGAAGTCTGGATCGTCTTGGCAATAATACAATGCAGAATTCTGTTACTACTGGAAACCTGTGAATAAACTGAGTACTAATACTACTAATCACATCTAAAGGGGGCTGTCCAGTCTAAACTGAAAAAATGTAAACCCAAAACTCAGCTGCATTTTAAATGCAGGAGGGGGGATATCAGTGGTGGTCCCCCCTCAATTCAATTGGCCCCAACTCCAAAACATTGCATAACAAAATAGGAGGACACTGAGTACATAAGTGCTTATAATAATTTTTGTAATTTTATTTGTCTATCAAAAGATATATGTATAAAACACTTTCAGGGAAACACAGATATTGAGGTCACTGTCTATAGTTGTATAACCATGCACTCGCACATGATATCAAACAATCACATGGATTCAGTGTTATTATGTCAATGCACCAATACAGGTCAAAAAGGCACTAGGTCAGGCGATCATATCTATGTGTATTTGTATCACAATGTTTATCATAATTCAAAATACCGTGCCAAAACCTGATACAGTATCCCACCTGAGGCATGAAGGTGCTGCAACCAGCGTCTATTACAAAATTGCACATGCCACGCAATCCACCCAGAAAGGGGGGGGGGGGGGGAGGGTGCTATAGTGCATGGAGCAAATGTATTTAGTTAAAGTAACTATATACTATACATATCACTCATCGGTCCTCACCCAGAAGCAAGACAGTGATCATACTTCCCCCGCCCCCTGGGGTCAGGTGAGGCAGTCCTGACGTACTAACTAAACAAATAGCTAAAAATGTTACCCTCACCTGATGCACTCCTTTTTTTTTTTTTTTTTTTTTTTTACATATTACTATAGTACAAAAATTGTGGATGAGATTTAAAGAGAACTTATTAGTGTGCTACTGCAGGCTTGTTTTGACCATGGACTTCATCCTACGCAAAGTGGTGAAATCTTCAGTGATATTTCACGTGTGGATGTTGCCTAAGGGTCACTAATTCCAACACCTTTTTTAATATGGGATAAGGTGTTATCTGAGCACTTGTGTGCTAACAGTATTTTCGGCATGCTCGAATAATATTAGTCACCGTGCCTGCATGTCTCGAGTCTGTTTATCAGCCGCTACACTTGCTGAGATTGCAGGGACTGTGTCTGGCATATGTTGCGGCTGTCGCATAGTGGCGAGACATGCAGCCATATAGACTCAACATATTTTTCGAGCATGCCGCAAACACTCATTTATCACCAGAGCATGGTCAGATAACACATTATCCGAGCAGGTTTGATCATCACGAATGGTTAACTATCAATTTACTGTAGACTGCGTCTTTGCAAGAACTCGAACCCTGGATTTTATCTGCTGGTGCGTTTCCTCACCTTTCTGTCCCTTGATCTCAGGTGTGAGCAGAGCTGTGAAATATGTAAACGAGTTTTTGGGACCTGCTTTATGCACCCAGGTAATGGGAGCCCGTGCCCCGCACTCCTCCCAAAGCATGGGGTTTGACTAACTACTGCAATGGCATTCCTAGACAGACATCTCCTTGTTGCTTTTTAGAAGTGCATGTAATGATCCGGCAGATAAGAACGCAGTGGCCTTCAGCAGGAGATGTTGGTCTAGAAATGCCTGAAGTGCATGCTCGTGTGATCTGTGCAGTGATTGAATGTGCTTGTCCCTTCCAGGTGTCTCTAAAGCCGTTGGGCACATCAATAATACCATTGCACCAGCACTGGTTGGAAAGGTATGGGTTATTGTTTTACTAACTTGCTGCTCACCTCTTGTGCTCTTAATATCTTCTACTTTGATCTTCCAAAGTTAAAGCTGCTGATTTTGGCAGGACCAGACTACTACCTTGTGTCTATACCCTAACAGATATTGGATGAGAAGCTTTAAGCATGTTATGTCTCAGTATCAAATACTCTAATGGCTAAAGGAAAAATCTCCCTCGAGGGAGTGAACGAAACCATGCATGCACCGCCAGACCAAGCGTGCATGTCAGGGAGGCAGCTCAGGAGTACTAAGAAAGTTGTATGCACACATTGCTACAATTAAGACTGCAAAGTCAAAACATGTCAACATGTATTGATGTCTCAACTTTTTTTTTTTTTTTTTTGAGGATTATTAGTAAAATATTATCAATTTTTTTTTAACATCAGTTTGTATGGTTTTTTTTTTGTTTTTTTTTTTTGTCTGAAGACCAAATTCAATATTATATTCAAAATCAATCCTTGGTTTCAAAAATTGGCAAACTTTGTAATTCAATGCTGCTCTTGTCACCTCTTATAATAATCTGTGAAAATAGGTCAAAGTCAGACTTCAGAATTTCAGCTCTTTACAACACTACTGTACAGAATTACTGACCAATTCATCAGAACTGGTTTAGCAAACGCTCTGGCTATGCCAGTCTTGTATAATATTTTGGCCGAGCTGATTCAAAGTAGCATGAAGGTCTCAATCTTTGCACAACTCCATTTTTCTCGTGTAAAATCTACCCCTATGGGTTTTTAAAAAGTGGTAAAACCTCTGGACAGAAGTGTTATCAAGATGCATCAAGTGTCAAATATTATTCAACATTGATACATTTTGTGCCAATAACTGCAATGCAGCCATACGCAAACGTCTCCTTCTTACAGTATTTAAGCTTGACAAAGTCTTGCAGAACCAGTGACCTGAGGTATGAGCATTGGGGTCTCCGTTCTTGGCTTCATTTGGTGGACAAGCCTTAAACTTGAAGCCTATATTCTGAAAGCTGCAAAAGGTCTAAACAAAGAAGCTGGTCGTGTAAAACTACAGGCCAGACATAGGATTAATGACCTCAATGCAAATCCATTTCAATTCCTCAAAATTGTTTAATAAAATGGTGGATTTATCAATAATTGAAACCTGTGGCTTAATACAGCATACATCCAGCTAGCCACTGAAACACAGGATTCAAGCCATATTCTCATAAAGGTTCTCATATTTGTATTCTGCCTGACATATGCTAATTTTTTTTTTCTCTTCCAAACTACTGAATTCTTGCTTTGTAGTGTGTCTTGAGTTCCTAGGAGACCATTGCCTACCCCTATAGGACATTTTGCATTAATCTGACATCTATACCTTAGACATTCATGCTGCTGTAGCAGAGTAGTGGAATAAACTTACAGCAGCAGGTGTTGGTGGAGACACTTGTTACATGATCTCAAGACTTGAAGAAAAGCAGCTAGACTGACAACTGCAGGATTAGGGCTAGTGCACATTAGTCTGGAACTTGTATTGACCCACTCTGTATAAAGTCTCCCATATAAGCAGTAACTTTAGATACTGGGTCATCCAGAGCATGTTGCTGTTCGGATTTTTGCAAAAACTTGTCATTCCCAGTATGAAATTAAAGGTACCGTAATGGGCTTTACATAAGCCCCATGATGACACTAAGAGTGGCACTGTGCGTGCTTCTGAATTAAATGTACTTTTGGCCCCTTTGATTTTGCCACAGTAAAGCTCCACCAAGGTTTGTGTGGAATATGACTAACTCAAGAATACTCTTTAAAAAGATCAGATTCCTTTACTTGGTGGTAAAATTAAGTTTGCAATTGACTTGGCTTTTATCTGCCACTCTTTAGGGCGTATTTTTCATGGTGTACAACTTGCTTTCCTGAAGCTCAGCCAGTTCCTGCCCAGATGTTGGCGAGTGTGCAGTACTTGTATTCCAAAAGAGGGGTTAACTGAATATCCCATCTACCTCTCTCCAGTGCACCAACCTATACAGCTGTTAATCTGCTCACCTCCCTCTTGGCTCCTGACTAGCTGCTGTTAAATATTCTGCAAACTCGCTAGCCCAGCATCTGCTGCTGCTTCTAGAGCTGATCTCCTAATCAAAAATCATGGCTAACATGGCACGAACACAAGGCTTTTTTATAAAGGGAGTCCTGGAAAAAACACTAATGCCTGAATGTGTTAGAGCAAAAGTTGTACTCAGCTTGTACTAAGCTTTACATTCTACAAATACAATGGCTGTTACTCACCAGAACTGTCACTCAAAGGGAGTGCCTCCCACACTACCAAGTAGGGAGACTGCACAGCTCTGGGCTGCTCAAGAGACAACTTAAGAATACCCGTTTAACTGTGGACCCCAAATTGTCAAGGTCACATTTATAGAGACTTCTGTGCTAAACCATCTGTTTTTTTTTTCTTCCAGAGTTTAAGTGTCGTAGAGCAGGAAAAGATCGACAAACTAATGCTTGATATGGATGGGACTGAGAACAAGTGTAAGTGTACTCCAAATATCTAGTTCCTGTAGGAACAGCATTCATAAAATATTTACTGTACTCTACCTTACTGTTATGGAAACAGTACTGGAAGGAGAGGGAATGATTGGCAAATTCCTCCCTCAATATGTATAATGTAACATTAGTAAATGCCGCCTTTTGTGGAGGCTTCAATAGAATACTAAGCTTCTGATCGCCAACAAAAGCTGGGCTTGTTTAAACCCAACATGTCTCCATAACCTGAAGTCCAATCATAGGATTTATTACCATTGCCTGAAAGTCAGTTAAATTAAGGGTCACCTACAGGGTGCTTAACTTCTGCAGGTGGATTTTTGGAATGCAATAGCCTTGTAACCAATCTGCAGGCTGCATCTGACCCAGGATTGTTCATGCACTCCTGGGCATAATGTGTGGGTAGCCTAGATATAACAGTCCTTAAGTATTCTATTTTCTTTTTTCTCCCCCTTTACAGCAAAGTTTGGTGCTAATGCCATCCTGGGAGTCTCTCTGGCGGTGTGCAAGGCTGGCGCTGCTGAAAAAGGAGTGCCCCTGTACCGTCACATAGCTGATCTGGCTGGAAACCCAGAAGTCATTCTTCCTGTCCCTGTAAGTTTCACTGAAAATCACATAATTTTTATTATGATTAGCAACAGCAAGGAATCTCAGATGCATGAAAGAAGTTTCCTGATGTCTAAGTGGCCATGTTTTCTCCTTCAGGCATTCAATGTGATCAATGGTGGATCTCATGCTGGCAACAAGTTGGCTATGCAAGAGTTCATGATCCTGCCAGTCGGTGCCTCCAGCTTCAAGGAGGCCATGCGCATTGGTGCAGAGGTTTACCACAACCTAAAGAACGTGATCAAGAGCAAATATGGCCAGGATGCCACTAATGTTGGAGACGAGGGTGGCTTTGCACCCAACATCCTTGAGAATAAGGAAGGTAAATGTCCTAATGTTTCTGCACGCAATCCTCAAATGGCAGGGTTTTTATTTTTATTTATTTTTTTTTCTTAAATGCATTAAGGTACCGTCACATTAAGCGACGCTGCAGCGATATAGACAACGATGCCGATCGCTGCAGCGTCGCTGTTTCGTCATTGTGTGGTCGCTGGAGAGCTGTCACACAGACAGCTCTCCAGCGACCAACGATGCAAGTCCCCGGGTAACCAGGGTAAACATCGGGTTACTAAGCGCAGGGCCACGCTTAGTAACCCGATGTTTACCCTGGTTGCCAGTGTAAATGTAAAAAAAAAAAAAAACACAAACACTTCATACTTACATTCCGGTGTCTGTCGCGTCCCCCGGCGTCCGCTTCCCTGCACTGTAAGCGCCAGGCGTAAAGCAGAGTGGTGACGTCACCGCTGTGCTCTGCTTTACGGCCGGCCGTGACACATTCAGTGCAGGGAAGCCGCCGGTGGGGGACGTGACAGACATCAGAAGGTGAGTATGTAGTGTTTTTTTTTTTTTTTTTAACAATGGTAACCAGGGTAAATATCGGGATACTAAGCGCGGCCCTGCGCTTAGTAACCCGATGTTTACCCTGGTTACCAGTGAAGACATCGCTGAATCAGCGTCACACAGGCCGACTCGGCGATGTCAGCAGGTGAGCCAGCGACGAAATAAGGTGCTGGCCTTCTAGCTCCGACCAACGATGTCACAGCAGGATCCTGATCGCTGCTGCGTGTCAAACACAACGATATCGCTATCCAGGACGCTGCAACGTCACGGATCGCTATAGTTATCAAGTTGTTCAGTGTGAAGGTACCTTTAGGCTTCTTGCAGGTTTGCATCTATCAAAGATCTAATTTGTGGAATCGGAGTCCATACATTACATCTGCCTGCAGATTCATGTGGGCATGCAAATTGGCATGTTTCATATGAAAGCTTGTGAATGGGTTCTGAGGGGGCTACTTGCTGTTTGCTGGTGAACCTGAGAACGGGGCTCAAGCTCCACTCCTTGATTTATGCCACTAGCTGAGCACTAGACTCGACAATCCCCATAGACAATAAATGGAATGGACACTTGCCTTATACTCGAGGGGAATGCATAGCCTCAGTCTGATACTAAAGGCCTAATTTTTTGATCTGTTCTATTCCCGTGGCTATCGGAGCTTTATTCCCTATGCCATGGATGGGAATAATAATAATAATGATAATAATCTTTATATAGCGCCAACATATTCCGCAGCGCTTTAGTTTAGTAACTTTGGGAATAACATTTAAATGTTGATGGCTGCTACATTCACATTGTGCTGGCATGCTCCCTCTAAACCAAATACAGGCACTCTGCACCGTTGGAGCAACCAGGTAGTTGAGTGCACCTAATGCCTGTAAAGCCAGAGCAGTCACAGGACAGCGATTTATGCACATCCTTGCTTTTGCAACTAAGCTGCTGGCTTTGATTGCGGGTGCATCGAGCGCCTGTGCTTGGTCGCGGGTGCATCAAGCACCTGTGCTTGGTCAGAAGAGTAATTTTGTACGCCTCTCCCTAAAAGCCCAGCTGCCTGGACTATAAAAGTGCCGTCTTCAATTTTTCAGAATTCTGAAGTGAAATATATAATTGGTAAATTAATACCTTCCCGGTATTGCTCCAGTGGGAAAAGTGCTCTACATTCTCACGGCTAAACTATCTGCAGCCGCTATGTTGCTGTATACAGTTACAGCATGTGGGAAGACTGGGATACTAAATATAGTGTTACTGTGCACTGCGCCCGGGGGAGGACATGGAATTTTAAGTGAATGAGCAGCTCCTGTCCCTGGCTCTGCAGCAGCAGATCAGGAGCACATATATTATACATGTAATGGCCATGCTTCTGCCAATACTTCTGTCACTTATGGACTCCAACTTTTTGCAGTATTCTGAATATTGACACCTGGTAATCAAATGCAGGTACACCTTTGCCTCTGTATAAAGAATATATGTAATATAAATGCATGGTGTACACTAATATTACATGGTAAAATGCCTACTGCTAGCATGGCTTTGTAACCTAACATCCTCTCCACTCTTATCAGCTCTGGAGCTTCTGAAGACTGCCATTAACAAGGCTGGATACCCAGATAAGATTGTGATCGGGATGGATGTGGCAGCCTCTGAGTTCTACCGTGATGGGAAGTACGACTTGGATTTCAAGTCCCCAGATGACCCCAGCAGATACATCTCCCCTGACCAGCTGGCTGACCTGTACAAGGGCTTCGTTAAGGACTACCCAGGTGACTACTAGTGCATAACATAACTTAAAAAGAGCAGCACAATTTATTTTTCTTTTTTAATTCTCTATTTAATTGCTTGTCTTGTCTTCCAGTGGTGTCCATTGAAGATCCATTTGACCAGGATGATTGGGCAGCATGGTCAAAGTTCACCGGCAGTGTAGGCATCCAGGTAGTCGGAGATGACTTGACTGTGACAAACCCCAAGAGAATTGAGAAGGCCGTCAGCGAGAAGGCCTGCAACTGTCTTCTTCTGAAAGTCAACCAGATCGGCTCGGTTACTGAATCTCTGCAGGCGTAAGTAACTTAGGCGTTGCAAACTAACAATCTACTCTGTGCTGGTGTTATGAGATTCTTAAGACTATGATTCATCTTTTGTTTTGGGGTTTGTTTGGCAAAATCAAATTTTGGCAAAAGGGGGGGGGGGGAGGTGTTGCATGCTAAATGGCACAATAACTGCTGTACATGGTCACTGGCTCTGCTCCTGTACAATGCCAGAGACCTTCACCTGTCTCAGCACAGCTTCTGTGGCTGTCTTAAGGCCCCGTCTCACATAGCGAGATCGCTGCTGAGTCACAAGTTTTGTGACGCAACAGCGACCTCAGTAGCGATCTCGCTATGTGTGACACGTACCAGCGATCAGGCCCCTGCTGCGAGATCGCTGGTCGTGTCGGAATGGCCTGGGCCGTTTTTTGATCGTTTAGGTCCCGCTGACATCGCTGAATCGGGGTGTGTGTGTGTGTGTGTGTGACACCGATACAGCGATGTCTTCACTGGTAACCAGGGTAAACATCGGGTTACTAAGCGCAGGGCCGCGCTTAGTAACCCGATGTTTACCCTGGTTACCAGCGTAAATGTTAAAAACAAACAAACTGAGATCCGGCCGTACAGTGAGAGCACAGCAGTGACGTCACCGTCTCTGCTCACTGTACGGCGGCACTGTCAGAGCAGGAAGCAGACGGCAAGGGACCTGACGGACATCAGATGGTGAGTATGTACTATTTGTTTTTTTTGGTAACCAGGGTAAACATCGGGTTACTAAGCGCGGCCCTGCGCTTAGTAACCCGATGGTTACCCGGGTGCTGCAGGGGGACTTCGGCATCGTTGAAGACAGTTTCAACGATGCCGAAGTCGTTCCCCTGATCGTTGGTCGCTGGAGAGAGCTGTCTGTGTGACAGCTCGTCAGCGACCACACAGCGACAACAGCGACGCTGCAGCGATCAGCATCGTTGTCTGTATCGCTGCAGCGTCGCTGTGTGTGACAGAGCCTTTAGAAATGAGGCACTGAATTTCAGACTTTCTTTTTTCTTGCGTAGATGCAAACTGGCTCAGACCAACGGCTGGGGAGTAATGGTGAGCCATCGATCTGGAGAGACTGAAGACACCTTCATTGCTGATCTCGTGGTTGGCCTTTGCACTGGACAGGTATAGGGAATCCTCTAGACAGTTATGTGTGTTCTTTGGCTTTTCTCGCCCCAAGTTAATATCGGCTTCATCTCTTCTATTTTTTTTTTTTTTTTTTTTTTTTTCATTCAGATAAAAACTGGAGCTCCATGTAGATCTGAGAGACTTGCAAAATACAACCAACTGCTTAGGTGAGTGATTAAATGAAGTCCTTAAATCTCAAGATATGGTTCATGTGTAGGGACTGCTTTAAGGTTTTTTTTTTTTTTTTTTTCCTTACCATACAGAATTGAAGAGGAGTTGGGATCCAAAGCTCGCTTTGCAGGCAAGAACTTCAGGAAGCCAGTCATCAACTAGAAAGTCATCACACTGAGCACTTGCCCATCTTTATGTAGTCACTGTACACCTAGGAGTCTGCAGGAGAAGCCCCCACTGCTGTAGAGGCCTGTCCCTCCATAAGCCCCTGCAGCAATGACTGTACTGTACCCGAGCCTCACAATACTGCAGGTTCTGACCTTCCAGTCCCAGAAGCTTTGCTGCTTATTAGGATGATTCCTTGTCTGTGTCACTCTCGGTGCCTGCATGTTGTCATTGTTTTTCTCTTGTGGCTGTGGTCCTGATCACTTAAACCCTGTTGAAATAGTATGTCACCATCTTGTGTTGCAGACTATCGGGAGGCTAGTTGTAACAGTTAATGTGCATAGTAAAGAGAATGTAGTTTTATGAAAAGAAAATAAACTCTATTGAAGGTGACTTGTTTGTTCTCATTGCAAAAGTCTAGGGGCACCCTTTGCAAGAAATAAGGGGATCCAGCTTCCAATCTGACAAGGCTTTAATTTAAATACCGGTAGTTAAAAACATAACTTGTGAGTGAAGATGACTAGGTTTATGGGGGAAGGAGAAAAAAAAAAAAAATGTCCCAAGATCACTAAGCTAATTTTAAATGCGCACTGCATTATTAAACAGTAAGTGTTTGAAACTCCTTGTGATCTTGAGACTTTTTTTTTTTTTCTTCCCTCTCAACCCCCCCGGTTTCATGCATTTGGTCTTGGAACTTTTTTTTTTTTTTTTTTTTCCCTTACACCGTCCATGTCTAACTATTGAAATAAATCATGACTTTACCTTATCTGATCAGAAACTGGATCCTGGTCTTCCAATTTGCACTGCCCGACTCTGAACACTAGTGTGGTCCCGTGCTGCCTCGTGGACTGGATGTATGCAGAGGGTGAGCTGGGGTTTTTCTCTTGTATTTCACCCTTGCACGAAGGCTGCAGTGTAGGGTTTTTTCCTTTTACATAAAACTCTGCTTTACTTGGCCCACCTCCTCAGATGCCCCTCTTTAACACGACTACAGGGGCTGCATCACACTGTACTTATTACATCACTGCTAAAAGCAGAATCATCAACCATGGGCAAGAGCGGAGAGGTAGGACTGGAGCAGCAGGAGCTGGTGGTCTCCTTCTCCATATTTACAGGAGCCTTTCTCCATTGTGTAGACCATGTTTATTGTTGACCACTGATCATCTACATGCCAGATTAGTCATTATATGCACGTAAAATATTCTCTGCAGCACGTCTTGTGGACAGCACAAATCTCAGTGAAACTTTTTTTTTTTTTTCCCCGCTCAAAAAAAAAAAAAAAAATACTCATGGTTTTTCTGCTCATTCATGGGGGACTAAACATTTACTAGATTGGTTCATGGGATAACTCGCTGCAGTCTGGGCCAGATTTCTATGTTTATTTCACAGGCCCATGATGGACAGCGCTGCAAGGGCCAGCTGCCAGTCTCCTGACCTGAACCTGCCAGTTTCTAATGCCTGTGAAGCTATTTGCAAACATAGCGCACAGATGTTCAAATGCAACGTCTTCTGATCTGAAGAGCTAGATAAAGGTACAGAGAACCCAGGATTGCTGCAGAGCGCACCGTTGGTAAATGTCTAATCCCCGGATCACACAATGACATGCCTTACACTGGTAAGAATTGCCTCTAAAATGAGAGTAACCTGCAGCACATTTCAAAGGGAATCACAGCGACAATCAGACTTCTATGTCAGCCAGACCCAACACTACAAAGGAGGGAAAACTTTTTTTTTTCTTCTTCTCAATGGCTCTTGCCATAGAAGCGACAGCATCCAGTTAATTTGTTCCACCTATCCAATAGGTCTCATATGGAGGCACTGACATCAGTTTGAATGGAAAGCTTCTCGCAAGTGAATTTAAGCCAAGGTTTTGGTGCAAAATCTATATAAAATGAGTTGCCTTTCTTTGACACTGTAACGTGGCTGCTAAGATCCAAGAATTGGTTGAGTACATGCTATGGGTCATGTACGTGGGGGGCAGTACACACTACTGAGCCACGTTATGAGTTGCTGTGATTAAATGCATGTACATTGGATCCTGTGACTTTGATTTTTGGGGTCTAAATATCATCTTGTGCACTTTTTCTGGAACTGTAGAAAAAAGCATAGTGACTTTCTTTCATTTTAAGACCAGAGCTCCAAGTCATACTATGTATTGCAGTCTCAAAAATCACTTATCTGCATAAAGCAATTAACAGCAGCCATCAGGCAGAAAAATTCCATTTGCAATAATTACAAACATACTTATACCCTTTGCCATGACAGCACCCACATGCGAGAGGAATCCACCCGTAGGAACAGGAAACCTACAGAAATAAAAGGGCAGTCCCCTCTCCTCAGTTGGTTTCGTGTTCCTATAGGATTTTGTGGAATACCTGCATGAATGAAGAATGTGCCTGCCTGCATGATGTCTGTGGGAACAGCAGGGGCTGTGGCTTCAGAAGCCACTACATGCAGCCTCCCCCCTCGTCTGGATGCTATCCGGTAGGCATGTGACTCGGCCTCCTAAGGACACAATCGGGAGTGGAAGTAGCGGTGATTCCTGGCGTTGCGTGACCACGGTAAGTGAACTCTGCTGAAGCACTTACCGGGGAAGGTGGTATTGATGGCACCATGGTTTAAAAAAGCCGGTGGCACACAGCGGTGTGCTCGTTATGTCGTCCCTGGCGCATGAGGTGCAGCCACCAGTGGTGGAGCAGAGCAGCACTAGCAAGAGTAGCAGCGCTAGGAGTACCAAGAAGAATGGACGCTACAGAGCAGAGACTTCCACATTCACAGGGCAACAGAGTAGACAAGATCATCTACCTAGAACCCACATGGCGTCTCCCCCCTCCAGAACCGTACCGTTGTAGCTTCACTGGGTGAGTGTAAATAAGCCTCTACCTATTAAGCTGACACCTTCCTTCTCTATAACTCTCCCTCCTAGGCTAAGAAAAACCATAAGTCGAAACACATGGAATGTGCCCTGTGTATGCACCCCCTTCCCGACTCATACCCCAAACTGTTGTGCCCAGGTTGCATTCATCAGACCTTGCAGGAAGAGGCTGCAGTAGCAACCATGAATGTCAGAGCTACAACAGGAGGCACTCCAATTAGAAATCTTCAGTCTTTTGGCCAAAAAAGTTCTGGTAGAGGTGCCAAAGGATCAGGAAGGAAGGGGATTTTATTACTGGTCCCCAAACCTGATGGTTCATTACGTACTATAATAAATCTTAGGAAATTGAATACTTTTCTGTATGAACATACCTTTAAGATGGAATCAATCAGGTTTACTGTCAAACTTTTGTTCCCCAGATGTGTTATGGCCGGACTAGACTTGAGGGATGTGTATTTTATTCAGTCGCCATGACAGCACAACGAGAGAGGGGATCCGCCCTTCAGGGACAGGAAACCTCAGGCATAAAAAGGGCGGCACCTCACTCCCCCGCCAGTTGGTTTCCTCTCCCTGACGGGGAACCTCTTCAGGCAGACCCTATGAAGAGGGTTGAAGATTAAAAGAAGAGATCCCACGTCTGACAGACCGATGCAGGTAGCGGGGGTCCCCTACCTCGGTCTAATCAGGTTGTGGAAGCACCACACGGCAGGGGCACTGTCTGTGTCGGTGACAGCAGAGAGAAGCGGCCTCTGAGGGTAGCCGACTTCTATTGTGGGCCGCATGTACCTGGTGAGTATTGGGGCTGCTGTCCTGGGGTCGTGCCTGCCGGTGCCTCAGGGGATCTGTGCGCTATTCCACGGGCGCGCTGTCTACTCCGGGCGGCACTGGCGTCTCCTCGCGCGTGTCGGCCGGCGTTGCTGCAGTCGCAGCCGGAAGTGACGTTTCCGGATGTTGCGACGGGCGGCACGGCTTGATGACGCGACGGGGCAGGCGCAGTAGTGCCGTCCCCGAGTAATGGCGGCGCCCTGTCGTCCGGATGGCGCCGGATCTCAGGGGCGTTGCGGGGGGGCCCTGGGGAGCGTGCCCTATTTGCACTAAGTGCAATTCGCACCACCTGGATTCCCTGCTGTCCCCCATCAGGGGGTGGTACCGTGGGGGTTTATTAAGGAGCTCGTGTGAGCTGCAAGCTGCTCCTGATTCTTCATTTCTGCAATGGATTCGTCGGACGGAGCAGCAGCAGCAGGAGCAGCAGCAGCAGCAGCAGCAGCAGCATGAATTGAAAGAGCCTCAGGTCAGCTCCCAGCAGCGGTCTAGTGGCAGTAGTCGCGCTGGTGGAGCTAGATCGGCTCAGAGATCATCAAAGTCCTCAGGCCGTAAGAAACCTCCGGCTGATAAGGACCCCCCAATTACGGGGAGAAAATGTACCTCCAAATCCAAGCATAGGGAGTGCGCCATATGTACGGAGCCACTTCCAGAGGGACATAAAAAGAAGCTGTGCAAATCCTGCATACAGCATCTATTGGAGGAGGAGGCCCCTGACCTAACGTCTACTCTTAGGGACCTGGTTAGACAGGAGGTCAGAGATTCCATGAATTCCAGCTCTCAAAAAAAGGTCACCAAAAGAAGGAAAGAAATTTCATCCCCAGTGTCAGATGTGGATTCTGAGTCAGGCGGTGTGAGCTCGGATTCACTTCCGTCTTCATCATCCTCTGAAGGAATAGAGTCCAGCCGAGCCTGTCTGTCGCTAGATAGGGTTAATCATCTAGTGAAAGCTGTTAACAACACCATGGGGATTGAGGAAACTCAGTCTGAAAGTTCTATTCAGGACATCATGTTTAAAGGCATAGACCGTAAATCCAAAAGGTTTTTTCCGGTAGTAGAAAAAATCAAGTCACTGATTACGAAGGAGTGGAAAAAGCCCGAAAGGAAGGGGTCACTACCACCAGCTTTCAAAAGAAGGTATCCTTTTGAGGAAGAGGCTTCGTCTTCTTGGGACAAGGTCCCAAAATTAGATGCTGCGGTGGCCAAGGCGTGCAAAAAATCGTCTCTCCCATTTGAGGATTTAGGCAACTTGAAAGACCCGCTTGATAGGAAAGCTGATGTGTTCCTTAAAGGAGCTTGGGAGACATCTGCGGGATCTCTGAGACCAGCAATTGCGGCCACCTGCACGGCCCGGTCGTTGATGGTGTGGCTAGGCCACCTGGAAGACCAACTTAAAGATAAAACTCCTAGAAGTGAGATCCTGTCATCTATGTCCATAATTCAGGATGCGGCAGCCTTCCTTTCCGATGCATCAGCGGATTCCGTCAGGCTGGCCGCAAGATCCTCAGCCTTATCCAATGCAGCCCGCAGAGCACTCTGGATAAAATGTTGGCCAGGAGATTTGCAGGCCAGGTCAAAATTATGCGGCATCCCCTGTGAGGGGGTTCATTTGTTTGGTCCAGTGCTAGATGAGCTGCTTGAGAAGGCTGGTGACAGTAAAAAACGATTCCCTTTTTTGGGAAGACCCTTTTACAGGAAGGATTACACCAGAGGATGGTCTTATCGCCGAAGATCCGAGAGGGAGCCGAATAGAGATTCGACCAGATATTACAACAGCAGACGAAGAGGTAGAGGTTATATGTTTAACTCCTCTCGAGACTCCAAAAAACCTCAATGACTGGCGGACCAGGTGGGTGGTAGGCTTCTAGCCTTCTATCCAGCCTGGTTGAAGATCACCAATAGTCCATGGATCCTCAGTATCATCAAAGAGGGCTTAGAGTTGCAGTTCCATCAGATGCCTCAGGACAAATTCAAATTAACTCCTATCCGTTCTTCTTCCGCAGAACAATTGGCTTTGGAGTCAGAAGTCCATGATCTCCAAAAAAAGGGGGTTCTGATTAAGGTACCCACAGAGGAACGAGGTAAGGGGTTTTACTCCCCTTTATTCCTGATTAAAAAGCCAGATGGGTCGTATCGCACCATCATCAACCTTAAAGGCCTGAATGGATTCTTGCTGATCCCATCCTTTAAAATGGAATCTGTGAAAACAGCAATAAAGCTACTTTTTCACAATTGCTTTATGGTCGTCTTAGATCTGAAAGACGCCTATTACCATGTCCCAATACATGTAAATCATCAGCGCTTTCTCAGGGTGGCGGTTTCTCTTGCCGGCACGGTACAGCACTTTCAGTATCGAGCACTCCCTTTTGGTGTTGCAGTTGCACCCCGGGTGTTCACTAAGATCATGGTAGAGGTTATGGCACACCTTCACGAACAAAACATACTAATAATTCCATACTTAGATGACTTGTTAATTGTGGGACGTTCAGAGTCACACTGTAAAGACCAGTTGGGAAAAGTGATAACAGCATTACATAGCTTAGGATGGGTTATTAATCTCAAAAAATCGCGTCTTCAGCCCGTAACATCACAGGAGTTTTTGGGTCTTATTGTGGACTCGGTTCAGCAGGAATGTCGCCTGCCGGACTCGAAAGTCCACAGTATTCACCGACTGGTCACCAGAGCAATTAATAATCCTGTAATCTCCTTAAGGGGGGCGATGTCACTTTTGGGTTCTCTTACTTCGTGTTTTCCGGCAGTACTCTGGGCACAATTTCACACTAGGACTCTGCAGTGGGATGTGCTACATAATTTTCGTCGGCTGGGCGCTAGCCTAGATAACAAATTTTCTCTATCGGTTGAGGCCACTGATTCACTAGTTTGGTGGACACACATTCCAAATCTTCGTCGAGGAGTACCCTGGTCAAATCGGGTCACGCGAGTAGTGACAACTGATGCTAGCCCCACGGGTTGGGGGGCTCACTGGGAAGATAATTGCGTGCAGGGATTGTGGTCCCAACCTGAGCGAGCGTCATCCTCCAATCTAAAAGAATTGTTGGCGGTAGAACGTGCCTTAAACGAGTTTCTTATACCTCTACAGGGTAGACATGTCAGACTACTCTCTGACAACCAAGTGACCGTTGCCTATATTAACCACCAGGGAGGTACGCGGTCTAGATCATTAATGGATGTTGCAAATCGTATTTTTCAGATGGCCGAGAATCACCTGCTCTCCCTTACAGCGCTCCACATAAAGGGAAAACTAAATACCAGGGCCGATTATTTAAGCCGCAACGAGCTCAAACAAGGGGACTGGTCTCTGAAACCGGCTGTCTTCAATCAGATCGTACAGTTATGGGGATGTCCGGAAATAGATCTCTTTGCCAATCGTGGAAACAGAAAACTACATCACTTCTGTTCCCTAAGTCCAGGGGACAACCCATACGCAGTCGATGCTCTCTCAATCTCCTGGAACTTCAGGCTCGCCTATGCTTTTCCCCCTCTAAATCTGATTCCTTTAGTTCTGAGGAAAATTCGGGAAGACAGGGCCCGAGTGATTCTGATAGCCCCGTTCTGGCCCAGAAGATCGTGGTTCCCATGGCTGAGAAACATGTCCATTTCCCAGCCATGGATCCTACCAGAGATACCAGACCTCCTCTCCCAGGGTCCAGTCCTACACCCACGAGTAACCAACTTACACCTAACAGCGTGGAATTTGAGAGGTCACTTCTGAAGGGGAAGGGATTCTCTAAAAATCTTATCAATACACTGCTAAAAAGTAGGAAAGCCTCCACGACTAACATCTATGTCAGGGTCTGGAGAAGATTCCTTTCAAGTTCGGGGGCACAAATTGATCAAAAACCTAATATTACGCAAATTTTAGAATTTTTACAAAGGGGCCTAGAGATGGGTTTAGCCACCAGTACCCTCAGAGTTCAGGTTTCAGCCCTGGGGGCGCTATATAATACTGACTTAGCCAATAATCACTGGATATCTAGATTCTTCAAAGCTGTTACCAGATCCAGGCCAGTTATTAAACAAAGAATAGTCCCATGGGACCTAAATCTCGTGCTCTCAGCTCTAACACAAGCCCCGTTCGAACCTATTGATACTGTTCCAATCAAAATCCTGTCGGTCAAAACAGCCCTCTTAGTTGCCCTCACGTCTGCGAGAAGGGTTAGTGACCTACAAGCATTGTCAAGACAGCCTCCATATATGCAGTTTAGGGAAGATAGAGTGATTATGAGACCTGACCCCCTTTATCTTCCAAAGGTTGCCTCAAAATTTAATAGATCCCAAGAGGTGGTCCTACCTTCTTTCTGTTCTAATCCCTCTAATGATAAGGAACATCGGTTTCATTGTTTAGACGTACGTAGGTGTCTTCTCAGATACATTTCAGTAACAGACACCTGGAAAAAAGATCACTCCTTATTTGTATCCTACCAGGGTGTTAGGAAAGGGCTTAGAGTATCGAAAAATACACTATCCAGATGGATTAGGGAGGCGATATCTCTTGCTTATACCGCAGGTGGCGTGGAAATTCCGGAAGGTATAAAGGCTCATTCCACTCGAGCGGTAGCCACATCCTGGGCTGAGAGAGCTGACGTGTCGATTGAAGACATTTGTAAGGCGGCCACATGGTCTTCTCCATCCACCTTTCTTAAGCACTATAGATTAGATCTAGGTGACTCCTCCGACCTCACATTCGGGAGAAGGGTGCTGGAGGCAGTAGTCCCTCCCTAGTCACTTTTTAACTTCTCTGAAAGTCTCTCGTTGTGCTGTCATGGCGACTGAATAAATACGTACGCTACTTACCTGGTAGCAGTGTTTTTTCAGGAGCCATGACAGCACCCTTATATTCCCTACCCTTTTCTTTATTGGGATCAACACTTCCTGTAGTAATTCCTAAGTTTACTCACTGGGTGAATTGTACCATATTTAATATTGTTGTGTATTACTAACCTAAAAGGTCCGCTTGTACTCTGTAAACCAACTGGCGGGGGAGTGAGGTGCCGCCCTTTTTATGCCTGAGGTTTCCTGTCCCTGAAGGGCGGATCCCCTCTCTCGTTGTGCTGTCATGGCTCCTGAAAAAACACTGCTACCAGGTAAGTAGCGTACGTATATCATCATCTTCCTATTCAGACGCAGTACCTCAGAGTGCTCGTCAACCTGGCAGGTCCAACTCAACATTTCCAATTGGCAGCAATGCCGTTCGGCCTTTCGATGGCTCCTCGAGTGTTCACAAAAGTTAAGCTGGAGGTGATGGCTTATTTACGACAACAGGATGCACTAATCGTGCCCTATCTAGATTATTTTCTAGTAATGGGAAAATCTGCCACCCAATGTAAAGAGCTCCTGGTTACTACCATTTCATTTTTACAGGCATTAGGATGGATTGTGAATTTTAAAAAAATCCAGGCTAGCTCCAGAAAGGTTATGTGCACACGTTGCGGATTTTGCTGCGGATCCGCAGCCACTTTCCATGCGTTTACATAACAAAGTAAACCTATGGAAAACACAATCCGCAGTGCCCATGCTGCGGGTTACATTCCGCAGCATGTCAATTCTTTGTGTGGATTCCGCAGCGGTTTACACCTACTGCGTAATAGGAATCCGCACAAAATCTGCGGTAAATTCGCAGGTCAAACGCAGTGCCTTTTACCTGCGGATTTCTGAAATCCGCAGAGCTAAAAAAATACGTGTGCACATACCCAAACCCTCCAGTCCTTCCTGGGACTACACCTGGACTCTAAGGGTATGTGTCCACGGTCAGGATGGCCGGCGGTATCGCCGGAGCGGCGAAGCCCCGCCCCCTTTCTGGGACGCGATGATGCCGGATGTGTTAACTGTACACATCCGGGATCATCGCACCCTCGCATAGCGCCCTGTGATATTACTTGCGGCGACGCAGCGTCGCCGCAGGTAGCACGGACATGCTGCGATCTGAAAAGACGCGCAGCATGTCCAGAGTCGCAGGGAAGTCGGATGCGTGTTTCCACGCATAGTGGACACGGGATTTCATAAAATCACCTCCACTATGCTGGAACATCTGGACACTGCGTGTTTGACGCTGCAGCTCTGCGCAGCGTCAAACAAGCAGCGTTTACTGACCGTGGACACGTACCCTAAGTCAGAGGTTGACCATAATGTCAAAAGTTAGTGACATGTGAGGGCTGTCCTTCGCTGAACTAAGAAAGGCCATGCCCCTCCTAGGGTCACTCACCTCCTGTATTCCAGCAGTCCAATGGGCTCAATACCACACTAGATCCTTACAACATGAGATTCTATATGCACAACACCATTGTCAGGGGTGTTTAGACAGAAAGATTACCCTGTCGGAAGAGGTATTAGATTCCCTATCTTGGTGGTTAAATAAAAATAATCTGTTCCTTGGACAATAAGACCCTCTAAAATAATTACCACTGACGCTAGTCCAGACGGGTGGGGTGCCCATTTGGGGGAGAACCTAGCTAAGGGCCTTTGGAACACTGTTGAGATACAACATTCCTCCAATTGGAAGGAATTGAAAGCAGTTAATCATGCTTTGAATTGTTTCCTTCCCCAGCTCCAAGCATCTCAATAAAAATCTTAGACAATATGACAGTGGTCGCGTATTTAAATCATCAAGGCGGAACGTGATCAAAAAGTCTAATGTTTACAACAAGAAATATTTTCGACTTAGCAGAAGTCAACCTGTTGTGTCTCATAGCTCTTCACATCAGAGGCGAGGAAAATACCAAAGCTGACTTTCTCAGTCGCCATATGCTACGTCAGGGAGAAAGGACTCTCAATGGTCGCATATTCAGGAGAATAGTGGAATTATGTGGGCTTCCACAAATAGATCTGTTTGTGACCACGAGGAACAGACAGGTGCAGAAGTTTGAATCCCTAAACACAGCGGATCGGCAAGACATGGTAGATTCACTCTAATTTCCCTGGCAATTCAACCTGGCATATGCCTTTCTGCCGATGATGTTAATTCCGCTAGTTATCAGGAAGATAACGGAGGAAAGAGCAAGGGTAATTCTCATAGCACCCTTCTGGCCAAAAAGACCTTGGTTCTCATGCCTCCGAGCCATGTCAGTATACGACCCCTGGATACTGCTAGCGGACCTGGACCTGCTATCTCAAGGACCCGCAAGTGAAAGGCCTCCACTTGATGTCGTGGAACTTGAGGCAGATACTAAGATCAAGGGGCTTCTCCAATGACCTTAAAGGGACTCTGTCACCTGAATTTGGAGGGAACAATTTTCAGTCATATGGGCGGGGTTTTCGGGTGTTTGATTCACCCTTTCCTTACCCGCTGGCTGCATGCCGGCTGCAATATTGGATTGAAGTTCATTCTCTGTCCTCCATAGTACACGCCTGCGTAAGGCAAGATTGCCTTGTGCAGACATGTACTACGGAGGACAGAGAATGAACTTCAATCCAATATTGCAGCCGGCATGTAGCCAGCGGGTAAGGAAAGGGTGAATCAAACACCCGAAAACCCCGCCCATATGACTGAAAATTGTTCCCTCCAAATTCAGGTGACAGAGTCCCTTTAACACACTGCTGCGAAGTAGGAAGGAATCTACAACCACAATATATGGCAGACTCTGGAGAAAGTTTATGGACTACTATACGGAACCCTTCTCTGAGGTAGTTCCGATTAAAGCCATCCTAGAGTTTTTACAGAAAGGTCAAGAGCTGGGAATATCAGTCAATACATTAAGAGTCTGGGTGTCTGCTTTAGGAGTCTTTTATGGTGCCAAGATATCAGGAGACAGATGGGTGGCACGATTCATTAAAGCATGTGAAAGAAGTACCCCAGTTCATATCCCGCGTTTACCACCTTGGGACCTGAATCTGGTCCTTGATGCCCTAACTGGGCCCCCTTTTGAGCCATTAGAATCTATTCCTCTAAAAAACATCTCAAATAAGGTAGCACTATTAGTGGCCTTAACATCTGCCAGAAGAGTTGGGGATATCCAGGCCCTTTCAGTAGACCCTCCCTTCCTATTAATATTCAAGGATAGGATAATTCTCAAGCCAGATCCTTTATACCTCCCTAAAGTGGCGACAAGTTATCATAGATCACAGCTGGTATGTCACTCTCCATAAGGAGAAACGTTATCCCTTAGACCCCAGTCCAGAGCCTCTCACCTAGCCAAATCAGTTCTCATGCTTCGCACTGACGAGGGCCAACAGCCCGAAACACCGTGTCTGCGAATTGAGATACTGATTTGACTTTTATCCTAAGTCATATTGCACGACTCGTTAAAGGGTTGATTGTGACTTGTAGGATCGCTACTTCCAATAGGTGGCGCTATAGAGTTAAGTCCTCTTTTTTTCAGCAGAGGCAATTTGCATATTTAAATTCCCAGAGGAGCATTGCACGGCGAATAAGCCTCCTTACCTTGACAAGCTAGCTGGTATGTCACTCTCCATAAGGAGAAACATTACCCCTTAGACCCCAGTCCAGAGCCTCTCACCTAGCCAAATCAGTTCTCATGCTTCGCACTGACGAGGGCCAACAGCCCGAAACACCATGTCTGCGAATTGAGATACTGATTTGGCTTTTATCCGAAGTCATATTGCACGACTCGTTAAAGGGTTGATTGTGACTTGTAGGATCGCTACTTCCAATAGGTGGCGCTATAGAGTTAAGTCCTCTTTTTTTCAGCAGAGGCAATTTGCATACATAGATCACAGGAGATTTTCCTTCGTTTCATGGCAATCTGTCAGGTCTGGTTGAAGAGAAGCTTCATATGTTGGATGTAAGGAGAGCAGTCTTGAGTTACATAGAGAGAACCCGGTCCTGGAGACAGAGTAGGGCTCTGTTTATATCTTTTCAGGGCCACAGAAAAGGTCATGGGGTCACAAAGGCTACCTTGTCTCTTGTCTCAATGGATCAGAGATGCCATCTGTCTGGCCTACTCAGCAAAAGGCGAGAATCCTCCAGAAGGAGTGAAAGCACATTCTGCTCAGGCTATGGCTTTTTCCTGGGCGGAAAAAAGCGAACATCTCCATTGACCTCATATGTAAGGCCGCAACCTGGTCAACACCTTCAACTTTCTACAATTATTATAGGCTTGACATGTCTTCATCATCTGACTTGGCTTTTGGTAGAGCTGTCCTCAGCACGTTGATCCCACCCAGGTGACTGTTCTCTGCAAATCTCATGTGGGTGCTGTCGTGGCGAAGGGTAAAAAGCCGGATTACTTACCGGTAATGCTCTTTTAGTGAGCCCACGACAGCACCCACATGAGAGAGGGATCCGCCCATAGGAACAGGAAACCTACAGAAATAAAAGGGGCGGTCCACCTCTCCTCAGTTGTTTTTAAGAGTACGAGAGGAACCGCCAGGTGTTAGGTAGATACTTATTCACAATTTCTATATATTTTATCTTATTTACATGTGTCCATCCATGAGGAAACCATTATTTTATTCATAATATATCTGACTAGGGAGGGTAGTGAGTGGGTGCTGTCGCGGACTCATTAAAAGAGCTTTTTGTATTTTGCAATTGTGAAATCGGGAAAAACTATCACATATACACAAGTGATGCCATGCTACTGTACCCTAGACATACGTTTGAAGTAATATTGCCCAACCTTCTAGCGCAAACACTTGTGAAATTATTGAGTGAGATTTGCTGTTGTGGAGTCCTGAACTAGGGTCTGTTGCACATTACAAAATTGCACGCAAAGATCCTGCATAAGGTGACACACATCGTCCCTACTAGTGATGAGTGAATGTGCTCGGATAAGGTGTTGTCTGAGCATGCGTGGGTGCTAACAGGGATTTCGGCATGCTCGAATAATATGTTCGAGCCCCCGCAGCAGCATGTATCACGGCCAGGGGTTGACATCCGCTTCGGGGTCGGGAGATGTAGGGGGGCCCTTGCAGGGCAATCATTGGGAGCAATCTGGCCATAGGGGCCCATGGCCAGATTGCCCTCATCATAGGCAGTGTGCGGGGCAGGGATCTTCCTGTGCCTCTGCTGCCTACGGCAGAAAATGGTACAAACTTATGGTGGCTCTGGTTAGTTACTGTATTCTTATCCAAATACTTATATACATGCTGTTTAATAATTTGTTCAAAGATCTTTCCTGGTATAGAAGCAAGGCTCACTGGCCTGTAATTTCCTGGCTCTACTTTCCTTGTTTGAACAGGCGACATTTGCCCTTCTCCAATCTTCTGGGACTTCTGATTTCCAGGATTTTTAAAAGATTCTGGCTAGTGGTTCTGCAATTTCCTCTGCTAACTCTTTCAGTACCCTAGGATGTAATTAATCTGGACCAAGACATTTAAATTCATTTAAATTAGCTAAGCTATTCGCTGTTAGGGTGTTGATCCAGGGAACTAGTCTGATTGCCATATGTGAAGCTGGGAAGGAATTTTTTCCCCCAATGTGGAGCTTACTGTTAGCCACATGTTGTTTTGTTTTTTTTTTTGTTTTTTTTTGCCTTCCTCTGGATCAACATGTTAGGGCATGTTTGGTTAGGGTATGGGTTGAACTAGATGGACTTAGTCTTCCTTCAACCTTAAATACTATGTTCCTCACCATCTCTCTGTTTATAGATCATGTGGATTCTTTTATTCCCTTGATGACACCATGAAGATCAGTTGATCTTACAACTGTTTTCTTAGAGAACACATATGTAAAAACGGAATTTATAAGTTTGGCCTCCTCAACATCATTTTTGACCACTTCACCCTATAAAAATCCTATAGCATCTTTGACTTTTCTTTTGCTTCTGACATACCCCCCAAATCCTTTTTGATTGCTTTTGGTCCCCCTTGCAAGCCTCACTTCCTTACTGGCTTAAGCTCTTCTAATGCTTGCCCTACATTCCCAGGTAGTGTGTGCGTGTGTGCGTGTGTGCGTGTGTGCGTGTGTGCGTGTGTGCGTGTGTGTGCAATACCTCTGATTCTCTGGGAATGGAAGAGGCCAGAAAAAAGGGGTTCCTTGCCTCCGGCCCTCAAGCGGAGATACCCCTTTGACGACCCGGCTGTTAATACTTGGGATAAAGCCCCTAAATTAGATGCAGCTGTAGACCAGGCATCAAAGAAATCCTCCCTACCCTTTGGGAACATGGGGACCCTAAAGGATCCTCTAGATAGAAAGGCCGACTACTTCCTTAAGGGGAATTGGGAATCCCAGAGACCAGCGGTGGCATCCACTTGTGCGGCCAGATCAATGATGGTCTGGCTTGACCAACTCGAGTCTCAGTTAAAGGAGGGGTCTCCTCGGGAGACTATTCTGGGAGACCTTTCTGTAATTCAGTGGGCTGCAGCTTTCCTGTCCGATGCTTCAGTAGATTCGGTCAGGATGGCTGCTAGAGCAGCAGGTTTTTGCAACGTGGCCCATAGGGGGCATCCAGACGAGGTCTAAACTTTGTGCTATCCCATGTGAAGGGGAGTACCTCTTTGGCCTGGTCTTGGATGAGCTGCTGAATAAGGTGGGAGACTAGAAAAAGAAATTCCCCAACCTATCATCCACTTGTTATCGGCGTCCCTTCAGCAGGAGAAAGTTTGGTCAAGGAAGACCTACCAGGGATCGTTCGAAGTAGGATGATAGAAAGAAGAGAGGTACAGGCTTCATGTTTAGACGTCCTTCATGAGAACGCAAAAAGCCATCTCAATGACTAGCAGTTCCCGTAGGGGGTAGATTGTCGGCCTTCTATCCAGCCTGGTCACAGATTACCAACAGTGACTGGGTGAGGGGCATGATATCATCAGTACTAAAACTAAAATTTCTTTCGGTTACAGGGGATAAGTTCAGGATAACTCCCTTCCGGTTCTCTCGCCTAGAGCAGTCTGCCCTGGAGGCGGAAATTGTGAAACTGTGTCATAAAGAGGTCCTGGTGGAGGTTCAGGAATCCGAGAAGGATAGAGGTTTTTACTCTCCAGTTTTTGGTGTGGAAACCGAATAACTTTTACAGAACCATCATCAATCTTCGATCCCTCAATAAGTTTCTGATCATTCGCTCCTTTAAAATGGAGTCAATTGGCTAGGCAATAAAGATGATATTTCAAAACTGCTTCATAGCAGTATTAGATTTGAAAGACGCTTATTATCATGTGCCTATTCACGTAGATTTTCAGCATTTCCTGAGAGTGGCAGTATCTATAGGGGGCATAGTCCGTCATTTCCAGTTTAGGGCCCTCCCCTTTGGTCTTTCAGTCGCTCCACGAGTTTTCACAGTTGCCGAAGTTATGGCCCACCTTCGGGAGTCGGACATCCTGATTGTTCCCTACTAGGACAACTTTTTGATTATAGGCAGTTCTGCTGATCATTGCATTTCACAGGTAGAAAGGTCTAGGTCCTCTTTAATGCTTAGGATGGCTAATAAACTCTGAGAAATCCCGTTTGCAACCCTTGAAGGTTCAGCAGTTCTTGGGTCTTGTTTTAGATTCAGAAAATCAAGAATGTCGTCTGTCACCTGACAAAATAATTTGCCTTCGTCACCAGGTTTTGCGGGCAGTAAATAGGCCCTCCATGACCCTTAAGGTACCGTCACATTAAGCGACGCTGCAGCGATATAGACAACGAGCCGATCGCTGCAGCGTCGCTGTTTAGGTCGCTAGGAGACGTCAGACACCGGCAACAGCAGAACGATGCAGGAGCGATCCAGTGACGTACTTATCGTTATCGCTGGTTGTTCGCTCCAGTTCGCTCCATGAAGAAACATTGCAGGCATCGTTGCTTTTGCTGTCAAACACGACGATACACGCCGATCTGATGACCAAATAAAGTTCTGGACTTCTAGCTCCGACCAGCGATATCACAGCGGGATCCAGATCGCTGCTGCGTGTCAAACACAACGAGATCGCTATCCAGGACGCTGCAACGTCACGGATCGTTATCGTTCTCGTTGGAAAGTTGTTTAGTGTGAAGTTACCTTTAGGCAAGCCATGTCCCTATTAGGTTCCCTAACATCTTGCATCCCGGCCATCACATGGGCTCAGTTTCACAATAGGTCCCTTCAGAGGGATGCCTTTCTTAATGATAGGGCCCTGGGGGGGTTCCTGCAGGGGAAGATGGCATGGAGTCCGTCAGCCGTAAGTTCCCTAAGGTGGCAGAGCAAGGATAACCTGACCTCGGGGGTTCCCTGGGAAAATCACATATCCCGAATAATAACCACAGACGCCAGTCCTTCCAGTTGGGGGGCCCATATGGGGGATATCATATCCAGGGTCAATGGGATCCACAGGTAGAAGGTTCATTTAACCTGAAAGAACTGTCGGAGGTAGAATTGTCAGTTAAAAAACTCCTTGTGTACCTACAGGGTCACCATGTAAGAATTCTCTCCGACAACCAGGTGGGGTGGCCTACATCAACCACCAAGGTGGAACCCGATCCAGGGCTCTGATGGAAGTAGCAGAACGCCTTTTCCAGATAGTGGAAAGGCATTTTCTATCTTTGACAGAGCTACACATAAAAGGAAAAGACAATACCAAAGCAGACTTTCTAAGCCGCAACACATTGAGACAGGGAGAATGGTCTCTAAATGGGGCCATCTTCAGCCAGATTGTCCGCATGTGGGGTCAACCGGACATAGACCTCTTTGCCACCAGGAAGAACAGAAAAGTAAAACAGTTCTGTTCCAAGAATCCCAGGGAAAATCCTCTTATGGTAGACGCCTTCCTGAGGAAGTGGGACTTCAACCTGGCCTACGCATTCCTCCGTTATTCCTGTTACCTCTGGTAGTGAGGAAGATCAGAGAAGACAGGGCAAGGATTATACTAATTGCTCCTTTTTGGCCCAGAAGGGCATGGATCTCGTGGCTAAGGACTATGTCAGTCTGCGATCCCTGGGTACTTCCAGATCTTCCTGATCTTCTCTCCCAGGGTCCGGTCAACCATCCACAAGTAGCGGGACTCCACTTGATGGCGTGGAGTTCAAAAGGGCATTGTTGAGGGATAGAGGTTTCTCCCTGAATCTCATAACCACCCTGCTAAAGAGTAGGAAGTTAATTACAACTAAAATCTATGCTAGAACCTGGAGACAATTATTAGCCAATTCTGAGTTTAAATCCGAAGAGGGGGTACCTATAGGGCAGATTCTAGAATTTCTTCAGAGGGGTCTTGAATTAGGACTTTCCACTAGTACCCTTAAAGTACAGGTATCGGCCCTAGGTGCCTTATTTAGCTGTTATATTGCTAATACTTACTGGGTCTCCAGACTTATTAAAGCAGCTGGCAGATCTAGGCCTGGAGACAAGGTAAGGTGCGTACCATGGGACTTGAACTTGGTCCTTACGGCTATGACTGAGGCTCCATTTGAGCCCATGGTATCTGTCTCAATTAAGGTTTTATCCCTCAAGGAAGCCTTCTTAGTCGCTATAACATCAGCACGTAGAATACATGACAGGCACTCTCTAGACTTCCTCCTTATACGCAGGTTTTGGACGACAGGGTAGTGCTTAGGCCAGATCCTGCTTACTTACCCAAGGTTGCCTCATGCTTCCACAGGTCACAGGAAATAGTCCTTCCTTCTTTTCTCCCTAACCCAACTAACCAGAAGGAAGAGAAGCTTCACGAGTTAGACATTAGAAGATGTCTACTAGAATATATATCTGTCACTAATCCTTGGAAAAAGGACAAAGCCTTATTTATATCCTTCCAGGGCTCTAGGAAGGGTCTTAAGGGTATGTGCACATGATGCGGAAAACGCTGTGGATCTGCAGCTGCAGGTCCGCAGCAGTTTCCCATGAGTTTACATTACAATGAAAACCTATGGGAAACAAAAAACGCTGTGCACATGCTGCGGAAAAAAACACGCGGAAACGCAGCGGTTTACATTCCGCAGCATGTCAGTTCTTTCTGCGGATTCCGCAGCGGTTTTACAGCTGCTCCTATAGAAAACTGCAGTTGTAAAACCGCAGTGAAATGCGCAGAAAAACCGTGGTAAATCTGCAGCAAAAGCGCAGCGTTTTTGCCCTGCAGATTTATCAATTCTGCTGCGGAAAAATCCGCAGAGGTCCATTATACGTGTGCACATAGCCTAAGGGCTTGTTCACACGATCCTTTTTTCGCTGCGGATTTTTCAGGTCCTGATTTGTGAAAACCGCAGTGCAAAACCTGCGGTGGTTTTCACTGCGGTTTTCAGTCCTTTTTCTACTGCGGATTCCACTGCGGGTTTCCAACTGCACTTTCCTATTGGTGCTGTTGGAAAACAGGAGCGGAATCCGCAGAAAGAATAGACATGGTACTTCTTTTTTTCCGCAGAAAATCAGCGCTGATTTTCATCCCGAAAAAAGGATAGTGGGCACAGCGGATTTCGTTTTCCATAGGGTAACATTGTACTGTACCCTGCATGGAAAACGTCTGCGGATCCGCAGCTGCAAATCCGCTGCGGATCCGCAGCGAAAACCGCATCGTGTGAACCTAGCCTTAGAGTTTCAAAGTGTACATTAGCAAGATGGTTTAGGGAGGCTCGCTCTCTGGCATACACAGCAGGTGGCGGTCCAGCTCCACAGAATTTGAGGACGCATTCCACTCGAGCCATGGCATCATCTTCGGCAGAAAGATCGGGAGTTTCCATCGACCAAATATGTAAGGCGACTACGTGGTCATCTCCTTCCACCTTTTTTTAATCATTATAAGCTGGACATGGGTGCTTCCTCAGATCTCACCTTCGGGTTAAGGGTACTGCAGGCCGTACTCCCTCCCTAAGATAGTTTTTACATCTCTGTAATTCTCTCATGGTGCTGTCATGGGAGTCCGAATAAAGTATTAAGTTACTTATGGTAACGGTATTTTTTGGAAGCCCATGACAGCACCCCTAGTTCCCTCCCTTCACGTGTGAGTGCGCACTTCTTCCTCTTATAAGTTTTCATGTGTGTGAAATTGTTCAGGTTTAAATTTTGTACATATTTGCCATTAACCATGGAGGTCCTCTCAAGCTCTGTAATCCAACTGATGGGATGCGTGGGAGAGGTGCTGCCCTTTTGTATCTGTAGGTTTCCTGTTCCTGAAGGGTGTATCCCCTCTCTCGTGATGCTGTCATGGGTTTCCGAAAAATATCATTACCGGTAAGTAACTTAATACTTTCCTTTTTAAAAAGTGATTACGTTCTGTGTTCATCCATCTTGGTCTCTTTAAATACTTGCAATTCTAACTTCTTTTCGGGATTGTTACTCATAGTGAGAATTTGATTTTGCAAAATCTTCCTGATGAATTTAGCAAGGCGTCTACCAAATATCTGTTTTCTTGTTTTCGTAAGATGCAACTCATCTTAATAGCCTGGGAAGGTCCATGGGTATTACCCCCTGTCCAGGCTATAAGCATCTGCACCCAGCTTTCTGCTTTCCCTCTGCTGGTTAGTAGAATGTCGGGGGATCTCACGCCATTTTTTGTTGGAAAATAAATTATTTAGTTAAAAAAATACATGTACAGCAAGCTATACAGGCAAAGCATTGATATATATCTCAATCTAAGTTTCTAAGTGTTAAAAATCGGATTGTACTTGAATGAAAATCGCTTGACACTTGCATGACACTCATCTGACTTTTCTGGATAAAAATCGGACCGAATTTATAAACATGAGTGTTTCCCCTGCCTTAGTGAGACACAGGTATGGACCCTGTCACTGCCAGCATCTGTACTCCAAATGAGTATGTTCTGATATCAGTGCAATGGAAGGCAAATAAACTGGGGCAAAGCTGGGGTTTGAAAGCCACTTACATGCATTTTTTTGCACAGGAGTGAAGACAAAATCCCCCAATAAAGTGAATTGCAAATTTTCATAACTTTCCATGCTGGACAAAAACTATATATAAGTTTAGTTGCGATTTAATGTTTCTATACGCCTCCATTCACCAGAGGTAAAAAGTGTGATCTTTTGGCCTCCTGCTGTCCAGTATTTGTCTATATACAGGTTTATTTAGGTATATAAGAAAGTGAAGCTGACTGTGCTTTCCTATGCAGAGAGCCACCGCAAAAAAGAACCTTTTTATTGTTACATCTTCCTGACTGTGGCCATAGTCCAGAGCATATCCAAGCCTGTATATGCCCAATAGTGGCCATAAATGCACTATGCCCCTAGATTAATCCGCTTATAGCTACACCCTTCAGATGTTTGAGATCACAATAAAAGATAAACATTTTATTTTGGTACTCTGTGAACAAATCTACCCTATATAGACATATCATACCAGATCAAACATGAAAGCCAAGTACGCTCACATAGGAGGATTGACAAACTTTACAATAAACATGTTTTACATTTTCCAGTAATAATATCCTCAAATTACTAGAATGCACATTGTATAAAGTAAACTAAATGCAAACAGAACGGTCTCTGATGCAAAATTAGAATAATTTTAACCTCCCTACAAGAGGATCCTAAATAAGTAATCAAAGTCGCAGATGTTAACCACATATTGTGCTCCAGATGGAAGCTGTAATACCTCTTGTTCCTTACTGCAGGTTTTTATCATCGAAATGTGACAGTTAGCGCCCTCTGGTGGACCATTTCCAATTTACAATTATCCTCAGAATACAATTTTACTGGATATGTTTGCTGTTTTAGGGTGGATTCACTCTGCATTTTGCAGGGTCTGTCTGGTATATGCACTAAAAATGCTGCAAGCAAATACATAAAACGTATGCATAGGCCCATATTCACCATACAGAAGCCAAAAAAGGTATCGGTTTGTTTGCTATAGGTTCATATACATTTATTTTCTTGCAATATGGAATAAAATTATTGTTTTGAACAAAGACATCTGGTCAAAGAAATGTACACTGCACTCATAATCATTAATCCTATTGTAGTGTGAACAATAATGAGAATTCTGGGTCTTAAATCAAATGTGTTTAATCTTATATTCTTAACCCTGTATAGAACTATTTTATTAATGCACAGATATGCCTGATACACACGTCATGAAGACCTTCATTAAAGTAATAAAAATCCCACCCAAAACTGTGATCATCTGTGGAAAAAAAATAAAATTAAACTTTGCCCTCTAGTGGCAGAACCCAGTATTGCACCCTAGAAATTAAATTGCTTTTTTGTTATAATAATAATTTTATTTATATAGCGCCAACATATTCCACCGCACTTTGTTATGAGAATTATACTGTATGAAAGCCATTATTAATACATAAAATACACAGAAGTTACATTAACCCCTTCATGCCACAGCCAATTTTACTTTTTTGTTTCCATTTTTTCCTCCCCTTCTTCCCAGAGCCATAAGGCCGGCGTCACACTCAGCGTAAGACAATACGGTCCGTTTTTTACGGCCGTAATACGGCCGTAATACGGAGAAATGTTCCCAAAATAGTGATCCGTAGGCAGGGTGTGTCAGCGTATTTTGCGCATGGCATCCTCCATATGTAATCCGTATGGCATCCGTACTGCGATATTTTCTCGCAGGCTTGCAAAACCGACATCTAATGGATTTATGTGCTCAAATGTTCGGTAAAACATATATACAGTATGTATATATATATATATATATATATATATATATGTCATTGAGACACATATATATATATTCTGTATTTATATTTAATTCAGCACGATATCTGTGAAAAGCCGGTAATTCAATTGCCGGCTTTTCATTTCTCCTGCACAAACCCGACAGGATATGAGACATGGTTTACATACAGTAAACCATCTCATATCCCCTTTTTTTTTGCATATTCCACACTACTAATGTTAGTAGTGTGTATGTGCAAAATTTGGGCGCTGTAGCTTGTAAGGGTTAAATCGCGGAAAAAATTGGCATGGGCTCCCGCGCAATTTTCTCCGCCAGAGTGGTAAAGCCAGTGACTGAGGGCAGATATTAATAGCCAGGAGAGGGTCCATGGTTATTGGCCCCCCCGTGGCTAAAAACATCTGCCCCCAGCCACCCCAGAAAAGGCACATCTGGAAGATGCGCCTATTCTGGCCCTTGGCCACTCTCTTCCCACTCCCTGTAGCGGTGGGATATGGGGTAATGAAGGGTTAATGCCACCTTGCTATTGTAAGGTGACATTAAGCCAGATTAATAATGGAGAGGCGTCAATGATGACACCTATCCATTATTAATCCAATTGTCTGAAAGGGTTAAAAAACACACACACACACACACACACACACATTATTAAAAATTATTTTAAGGAAATAAACACACAGGTTGTTTTAGTATTTTATTGCTCTCTCAATCCATCAGAACACCCTCGCTTGGCAAAATAATAAACGCACAAGATACATACCCTCAGATGAACCGTCACGTCTCACGAAGTAATCCATCTGAAGGGGTTAATTATTTTACAGCCATGAGCTGCGCTAAAGCACTCGCTCGTGTCTGTAATCCCCGGGGAATGAAGGAAATCTGAGTGATCTGTACTTACATTGAATTGCGGTGAGGCGCCCTCTGGTGGATGTTCTCATGAACTGCAGCCTTGGAAAAGTTCCCACGCTCGAGTTCATATGAGTTCATCCACCAGAGGGCGCCTCACCGCAACTCAATGTAAGTACAGATCACTCAGATTTCCTTCATTCCCCGGGGATTACAGACAGGAGCGAGTGCATTAGCACAGCTCCTGTCTGTCAAATAATTAACCCCTTCAGATGGATTACTTCGGGGGACCTGACGGTTCATCTGAGGGTATGTATCTTGTGCGTTTATTATTTTGCCAAGCGAGGGTGTTCTGATGGATTGAGAGAGCAATAAAATACTAAAACAACCTGTGTGTTTATTTCATTAAAATAATTTTTAATAATGTGTGTGTGTGTTTTTTAACCCTTTCAGACAATTGGATTAATAATGGATAGGTGTCATAATTGACGCCTCTCCATTATTAATCTGGCTTAATGTCACCTTACAATAGCAAGGTGGCATTAACCCTTCATTACCCCATATCCCACCCCTACACGGGAGTGGGAAGAGAGTGGCCAAGTGCCAGAATAGGCGCATCTTCCAGATGTGCCTTTTCTGGGGTGGCTGGGGGCAGATGTTTTTAGCCACGGGGGTGGCCAATAACCATGGACCCTCTCTAGGCTATTAATATCTGCCCTCAGTCACTGGCTTTACCATTCTGGCGGAGAAAATTGCGCGGGAGCCCACGCCAATTTTTTCCGCCATTTAACCCTTTATTTGCGCAGCTACAGCGCCCACATTTTGCACATACACACTACTAACATTATTAGTGTGGAATATGCAAAAAAAAGGGATATGAGATGGTTTACTGTATGTAAACCATGACTCATATCCTGTCGGGTTTAGGCAGGAGAAATGAAAAGCCGGCAATTGAATTACCGACTTTTCACTAACACCGCTGCGTATTTCTCGCAAGTCACACTGCTGGTCCGTGTGGAATCCGTATTTTTCTCGCGCCATAGACTTTCATTGGCGTATTATTTGCGCAATACGCTGACAAACACAGCATGCTGCGATTTTATACGGCCGTAGAAAGCCGTATAATACTGAACCGTAATATACAGCTGATAGGAGCAGCCCCATTGAGAATAATTGTGCCGTTTGTTTGGCGAGTTTTACGGACGTATTTTCTGCGCTCTTACGTCCGTAAAACTCGCTAGTGTGACGCCGGCCTAACTCTGTTATTTTTCTGTTCACATAGACATATGTTTTGTTTTCTTGCAGGAAAAGTTGTACCTTTGAATTACACCATTCATTTTACCACATAGTGTATTCGAAATGGGAAAAAAATGGTGGTGAAATTGTGAAAAAAAAACAACACAATTCCACCATCCTTTTTTGGGAATTGTTTTAACGGAGTACATTTTGTCGTAAAAATGACCATTCAATATGATTCTCCTCATCAATACAATTACGGTGATAACAAACGTACGGTTTTCTATTATTATTATTTTGATGAACAAATAATCTGAAGTTTGCAAAAAAAAGATTTTTGGAGTTGTGTCGCCATTTTCCAAAACATTTTTATTTTTCGTGGAATTCTGGAAACCAAAAATACATAATTTTAGCGTTCTTGAATTCTTTCTGTTTACGGTGTTTACCGATTGGGTAAATTGTTTTTATATTTTGATATATCTGAACGCAGTGATACTAAATATGTGTATTTTTTATTTATTTTTTAATATGTTTACTTTCACTGGGGTGTAAGGGGGCTGATTTGAACTTTTATTATTTTTTTTACATTTTTTTTAATTTTTGCTAATTTTGTTAGCAGAGGGCTTGAAGATGCGATCGTAAGATCGCTCGTGCTAAATACAGCGATGCACGGTATAGCTGCATATAGCAGAAAGATTAATGTTTGTTGTTTTTTTTTTCAAAAATGGTTTATAAAGTTGATTTTTTTTTTACCACCCTACCAGGGTCATCATTATTTATCCAGAGCAGAGAGCAGCCACCAATGATTGCATCCCAGATGGCTGAGCTGTGTAGAACCCCGCCCACGCCACTGATTAGCAGCTTCCTGTGTACACTGTACATTGTCTGCAAGCTGCCAATCAGAGGTGGAGGCGGGGTTACACATATTATCTGGACTGCCATGCACGAGACACCTAGTCCTGCAGTGATAATCTCCTGCTGATAAAACACTGACTACATTGGAACTGAAATTGAAAGTGTAAATAAAAATATATAGGTGTTTTCTAAGCTAAAGGACCTATTCTTAGGATAGACATCCATATCAGATTTCTAAGGGTCTTACTCCCAGCAGCCCCCACTGATGAATAAAGGGACCTGTCCTCTCCTTTGTTTAGGAAACACAGCTCCATCATTTTAATAGTGGCTGTTCCTGGTATTGCAGCTCAGTCCAATTTGATTGGCACAGTCTCTAATCAGTGGAGGTGTTGAGAGTCAGCCCCATCTTATCTGAAATTAAAGGGGTTTACACAGCGCATTTAGTGACTAGCGTATTGGTAAGTAGGAAGGGGACACATCGCTGCTGTAAAGCTACTTTTCCGCCACTATTTTTCCCTTGCACAGCATCCCCATCTGGCTGTGCAAGGAAATGCTCTGCTGCCTCATTCAATCTCTGTATCTTCTTCATTTTCAGGATGGGTGAAGACCTCCATGACCAGCTCTCCACCAATCATCAAGTGATTGCATATTCTAGAGATCTGCCATTAATTAATTTTAATTACAAGATGGAAAAATCTAATTAATGGCCAATAATAAGAATACGTAATTAATACCAAAGTCCTTTAATTAAAGGTAGTAGTGTTAAAGAGTAACCATCATTTTATTTTTTATTTTCTTCATAAATGAAGAGTACACATGAACAATAAGCAATTTTGTCATATATCTTATCAGAGAAATCTGCGCCTTTCTTTTCTTGCACTTATCAATCATTCTCAACATTTTTAATTCATGCGTAAAATCTGTTTTCAGTGAATTCAGACTTTCCAATTAGTGAGACGAGATGCCAGTTAGTCCTTATAAAGTTCTATGAAGACCTGTAACTGTCATTTCAGGAGAACTGGGGGCAGAATGTCTCCTCCTTCCTTCTCCGTAGAATTTTATAAGCACCAACTGTCACCTCCTATCTCAGTAATGGGGAAATCTGTTTGCACTGAATACAGCATTTACCCAAGAATTAGGGTGAAATATCCAAGCAAGAGGAGAAAGAGGGAAATTTCTCTTATAAGATATATTATAATGTTTCTTATTTTCATGTGTACTATTGATTTTGGAAATAAATGATGGTTACAACTTTAATTATTTATTTTTGTTATCATCAGTACTTAGTGTTACATTTGCAATCGATGTGGGACTCCTGGGATGAGAGATTCAGCGCACTGAAGGCAGGAAGAGAGAATTTGTTCAGATCTGTCACTTCACACCCGGTATTTCTCACCAAGATGCAATTTCTAGACTTCTGGTATTAATATTTTTCTAGCTATTTATTTGGGAATTGCATTATCCCGTTGAGGTGTCTGCTGAACAAAGTGTTCCTTCATGTATATAGTTCGGCGTCTTGCACTTTAAGCTGAAATGTCATCTGAATCATTAATGTCTCGGGGATACATCTCCTGCTGAAAAATGTCATTTAGCGATTCTATCAAAGCATCAGTCACATCAAAGGGCAAAGCAGAAAATTGTCTAATACTGATACTAGCCTAAGCTCCAGCGGTGCAGTGCATTTATACAGGGAGAGCAGATACAAGTCACTCTGCCCTACTAGAAGTGTAGAGAATCAGTACAGTATCCATGTTCTTTCACACAAAACCTGTAGGAAAGCGTTGCTTTCCAACCCTTATCCCCCTCAATAAGCTATTACTGTTTATGGTGCACGTGCCAGTGTCATATATCCATGACTTTCCCTGATTCTCATGCTGTGTGACTTATTATTCCTCTTCATTAGCATTCTGCCAGCACTATAGGTGTTGTAAGTTCCTTTCTTTAATCTCCCAGCATGCATTATCCTGCCATTATCCAATGGCAGGAATTAAAAGCCCACACATCTGTTAGGACTTGTCTATGTGCAGCGTTTTTAGTCAAGGGTAAAAATAAAAAAATGCAGCAGTTTACAGAACCAGCAAAGTGAATATGATTTCTGAAATCTCACACACATGATGCTTATAATTTTTTCCTTCTGGATTTGAACCATCAATGCATGTTTTTTATTTTTTCAATACGGCAACATGTAAATTATTTTATCATTTTCCACCCATTCTAATGAACAGGAAAAAAATGTATCAAAAATGTAAGAAAAAAAGTGTCAAAAATGCTCATATTCGATAGCGTCTGTAAAGGGAAGTGTAATTAATGGCACTATATAAGTGAGTAAAATAAATAAATATTTTACACAGCGTTTTTCCTGCCAAAATGTTGGTTTTAGGTACATAAAGTACTCAATGTGTGCGCATAGCCTTATGCCTGCATACAGATTGACAGGAGAAAAGAAGCAGAGAGACAAAAATCGCATCTCCATAGTAAGAGAAAAATAAGCCTGTAATCCATCTAACCACCCGACCGTAGTAAGAGAAAAGCTAGCGCCCACTCCCTGTAATCCATCTAAGCATTTTTGAATTTGGAGATGATTAGACTTGACAACAGGCAGTGGGCAGCAACTCAGACAGAAGGAAGATATTTAGTTGACTGCACTTTGCAATGATTTTTTGGCAGTGATTGAAGAAGTGCTTTTAAAAAAAAACAACACGTAACTTTAGACAGACTTGGCGATTGCCACTCCGTCTAGCAGATACTAGAGAAACCCCTACCTATACAGAGATCTGTTCTGATTAAAGGGCCCCCTGGGTTGCATCCAAAGAGTAGCTGCTGGCCAGAGGAGCGAACCTGAGACAAGAGTAGTCAGGCTTACCTGGGTCAGTAACTGGAGGAACAGAGACAGGAACAGAATCCCGAGACACAATTGTACTCAGGGAAATAGCTGTGGTCAGAAACCAAGGTCAAATTAGCCAAGGTCAGGATCAAGGGGATTAGAAAATAAAAATGAAGTCAGGGTCACAAGCCGGGTCAGGATCAGAAACCGAACACTCTGATAGCACACAGGCAGTTTAGGGAAACCAGACTCAATAACTGGCAACTCCCAGTAGTGTGCTGGGATTTTAAGTAGAGTGTGGTGCTGCCACATAGGATGCAGCAGAGAGTTGGGAACCTATGCACTCTGTCACCAGAAGTGAAAGCCACATCAGTATTCCTGGATGAACAGTGACTCCCCAGACCCGTGATATAGGCAATGATGCCTCCTCCATCAACCATCGCCCTCCACAGAGTGAATGTGGAGTAAACTGCAGTCAATGTTTGGCAACATTGGAAAAAATGTAATATACAACAGTTGTTACCAAGACCTAAAAATGCTGCAAAGTTTTCAGACGTTTGGGTTTATCCAATTCTTGAAAGAGTTACTCCATTATTTTTATATATTGATGACCTATTTTATTGATGCTGAATAAATCGAGATTTTTATTAACATTTTGCTTACATTTTTCTCATCATTTGCATTAAGATTTCTCCATCCTGTGATTTCCATAATTACACAACTTTTCCTTCTTGCTGTTGCAATTTCAATGTTGAGGAGTGTATATGTTATATATACGTCGATATGGGACTCTGCAGTATCATTCGGACCCCTCTGTTTCAACTTCTCTGTTGTGTATGAAGTTTTAACATTAAACAATCACAGTCGTTTTAAATTTTTATTTCATAAATCAATAATACGCATGAAAATAAGCAATATATAATAAGTAATATATTCTGAACAAAGATATTCTAGGCAAAAATAAAGATGCAGCACTTTAGTTTTTTCTCCCATTTTATCATGAGCCGAATTAAAAAGATCTAAGACTTTTTTCCATGGACACAAAACAGAAGGCCATTTTCTTTCAAATATTGTTCACAAATTTGTCTAAATCTGTTTTAGTGAGCTCTTCTCCTAATCTGTGTTAGGCCTGCTTCACACGTCAGTGTCTCCGGTATGTGTAGTAACAGTTTTCTCACGTACCGGAGACACTGACACACCTAGACCCATTCAAATGAATGGGTCTATGCACATGTCAGCGTGTTTTGACAGACCGTTTGTCCGTGTGCAAAACACGCAGACATGTCCGTTTTTACCCGGACACACGGGCCGCAAAACGTGCCACACGGGCACACAGAGAACAGTGCACAGTGTCCTCCATGTGCATGGACGGCCGCAGGGGATGCAGCGCTACTGTAAGCCGCTGTTCCCCTGCATGTGGTGCTGAACGAGGCTATCATCCCTTCTCCCCTGCTCGATAGGGTCCCCTCTATGCTTTTAAACCAACCCGGCAAAACTCACAGGTGCGGGCTGCTATTCTCAGTCTGGTAAGGGGCCATGGATATGGGCCCCCCAGCCTAAAAACAGCAGCCCAGAAAAGGCGCATCTATTAGATGCGCTAATTCTGGAGCTTTGCCCGGTTGTTCCCACTTGCCCTGTAGCGGTGGCAAGTGGGGTAATGAGGGGTTAATGTCACTTTCCTATTGTAAGGTGACATTAAGCGCTTACAGTAGCTCTGCTTCCCCGGCGGCCGTCTGTGTGGTACTGATGCGGCACATGGTTGAAACACGTGTGCTGCACATAGTATACACACGGACACTGATATCTCCAGTACCGTTTTTTCCGATACTGGAAATATCAGGACGTGTGAAACCGGCCTTAGTGAGATCTTCTCCTTTGCCGACATAATCCATCCACCTCACAGGTGTGGCATATCCAGATCCTGATTAGACACATGATTATTGCACAGGTGGTCCTTAGGCTGACCACAATCAAAGACTATTCTACAATGTGCAGTTTTATAGTATTGGGTTCAGATAACTAGCCCGTATCTGGTGCGACCACCATTTGCATCACGCAGTGCAACACATCTCCTTCGCACAGAATTGATCAGGTTGTTAATTGTGGCCTGTGGAGTGTTGGTCCTCTCCTCTTCTATGGCTGTTTCTGGATATTGTCAGGAACTTGAACACGTCATATACGCTGATCCAGGGCATCCCAAACATGCTTAATGGGTGACATGTCCGGAGAGTATGCTGCCATGCAAGGATTAGGATGTCTTCAGTTTACAGGAATTGGATACAGATCCTTGCAACATGCGGAAGTGCATTCTCATGCTGCAACACGGGGGCCGTGCATTCTCATGCTGCAACACGGGGGCCGTGCATTCTCATGCTGCAACACGGGGGCCGTGCATTCTCATGCTGCCACACGAGGGACGTGCATCATCATGCTGCAACATGGGGCCCTGCATTCTCATGCTGCAACACGGGGGCCGTGCATTCTCATGCTGCAACACGTGGGGGGCATGCATTCTCATGCTGCAACACGGGGGCCGTGCATTCTCATGCTGCAACAGGGGGCCAAGCATTATCATGCTGCAACAGGGGGCCGTGCATTATCATGCTGCAACACGGGGGCCAGAGGCGTAACTAGGGCTTTGGTCCGGGGGGGGGGGGGGGGGGCAAAGCTTCTGAGTGGGCCCCTAACCAGGTAACCTTGATTACAACTCGGTGACGCGCCCTAATAGTGGAGGAGAACCTCAGCAGATGACCACGCTGTTACTGAAGATAATCTCTGTAAAAAAAACAATATGGATATTACTGCCATATGGTCAGTGGTAGATACCAGCCCTACAGAACATATAACAGATCACTACACAGTTACAGATAATGTCTTACCACTGACATTCTTTCTGATGGAATCGTTCATTTTTCTCGTCTTTTCCATCTGGCCCAGACCGACATGACAACTTCTTCCAGCCACGACTCGTCTGCAGAGAATACAACAAAGACACATTTCACTTTTCATATTCCAGTCCCATCACCATCTATTCCCAACCTGCACAAACTCCTCATCCTGCTGATACCCCAATACTGAGCCGCTGCTGCCGTATGTGTCCCTATTACTGCCCCTGATACCCCAATACTGAGCCTCTGCTGCCTTATGTGTCCCTATTACTGCACCTGATACCCCAATACTGAGCCTCTGCTGCCTTATGTGTCCCTATTACTGCACCTGATACCCCAATACTGAGCCACTGCTGCCGTATGTCCCTAATACTGCCCGATACCCCAATACTGAGCCGCTGCTGCCGTATGTGTCCCTATTACTGCACCTGATATGTTGTGAATTCTGCTTTTGGGCTCCCTCCGATGGTTGTAGGTGGTAATGCAGTTGCCCCTGAGTTGCAGTCCTGGTCAGGTGTATCTGCTGATTGCAGTTCTGACTGGGGTATTTAGGCGTGCAGGATTCATTAGTCCTTGCCAGTTGTCAATTGTTGTTGGGAGGTGTAGGACCTCTGCCTGGTTCCTCCTGCCTTTCTGCCAAATCTGCAAAGATAAGTGTCTGTTTTTTTTTTCCTGTTGCACACATGTTGTGTGCTTCACAATTCAGTGCTATTCTTTGTGCTTTCTTGTCCAGCTTAGATTGTGTCAGTATTTTCTCAGTCTTGTTGGATTCTCTGGAGTGGCAGATATACATTCCATGACTTTAGTTAGATTGTGGAACTTTTTGTATTATCTGTGGATATTTTTGGAAGGGTTTTAATACTGACCGCCTAGTAATCTGTCCTATCCTTTCCTATTTAGCTAGAGTGGCCTCTTTTGCTAAATCCTGTTTTCTACCTGCGTGTGTCTATTCTTCTCCTACTCACAGTCATTATTCGTGGGGGGCTGCCTATCCTTTGGGGGTCTGCTCTGAGGCAAGGTAGCATTCCTATTTCCATCTATAGGGGTATTTAGTCCTCCGGCTGTGTCGAGGTGTCTAGGGTATGTTAGTCACACCCCACGGCTACTTCTAGTTGCGGTGTTAGTTCAGGATTTGCAGTCAGTGCAGGTTCCACTGACTCCAGAGAAAGTTTCATGCGGCTCCAAGGTCACCAGATCATAACAGTACAACTGGCCCATAATGAGTTAAATGCATCTCAGAAGAAGGGAAGAAAAGTGTTGAGCCATTTTTTTTTCTGCAGTCTGTTTTATCTTTTTTTCCCTCTTTATTTATGGGTGGCTGAGGAGTCTTGTGCCAGCATGGATGTTCAGGAATTAGCTTCTCGTGTAGACCAGCTTGCTGCTAGGGTACAGGGTATTTCTGATTATATTGTTCAGACTCCTGCTTTAGAGCCGAAGATTCCTACTCCTGATTTGTTTTTTGGTGATAGGTCCAAATTTTGGGGTTTTAAAAGCAATTGTAAACTGTTTTTTGCTCTGAGACCGCAATCCTCCGGTGATTCCATTCAGCAGGTTAAAATTGTCATCTCCCTGCTGCGTGGCGATCCACAGGATTGGGCATTTTCCCTGGAATCTGGGAATCCGGCCTTGCTTAATGTAGATTCCTTTTTTCAGGCTTTAGGATTATTATATGATGAACCGAATTCTGTGGATCAAGCGGAGAAAACCTTGTTGGCCCTGTCTCAGGGTCAAGAGGCGGCAGAATTGTTTTGTCAGAAATTTAGAAAATGGTCTGTGTTGACTAAATGGAATGATGATGCTTTGGCGGCAATTTTCAGAAAGGGTCTTTCTGAATCCGTTAAAGATGTTATGGTGGGGTTTCCCACGCCTTCCGGTCTGAGTGATTCTATGTCTCTGGCCATTCAGATTGATCGGCGCTTGCGGGAGCGTCAAACTGTGCATGCTGTGGCGTCGTCCTTAGAGCAAAGTCATTGTGGCGACGCTTCTCATGTCATTTCAGTCTGCCCTAAGCGGACAAAAAGGATCGCTAGTTCATTTACTATCAGTACTGTACAACCTAAATTTCTGTTATCGGTGTCCTTGATCTGCTCATTGTCATCATTTTCTGTCATGGCGTTTGTGGATTCAGGCGCCGCCTTGAACTTAATGGATTTTGAGTTTGCCAGGCGTTGTGGTTTTCCCTTGCAGCCTTTGCAGAACCCTATTCCTTTAAGGGGGATTGATGCTACACCTTTGGCTAAAAATAAGCCCCAGTTTTGGACACAGGTGACCATGCACATGGCGCCAGCCCATCAGGAAGATTGTCGATTTCTGGTGTTGCATAATTTGCATGATGTTATCGTGCTGGGTTTCCCGTGGTTGCAGGTATATAATCCTGTGTTGGATTGGAAATCTAGGTCTGTGACTAGTTGGGGTTGTCAGGGGGTTCATAATGATGTTCCTTTGATGTCAATCTCCTCTTCTTCCTCTTCTGAAATTCCAGAGTTTTTGTCTGATTTTCAGGATGTATTCGATGAGCCCAAGTCCAGTTCCCTTCCACCGCATAGGGACTGTGATTGTGCGATTGACTTGATTCCAGGCAGTAAGTTTCCTAAGGGCCGACTTTTCAACCTGTCTGTGCCTGAACATACCGCCATGCGGAGTTATGTTAAGGAGTCTTTGGAGAAAGGGCATATTCGGCCATCTTCTTCACCGTTGGGAGCAGGTTTTTTTTGTGTTGCTAAGAAGGATGGCTCCTTGAGACCTTGTATTGATTATCGCCTCTTGAATAAGATCACGGTCAAGTTTCAATACCCTTTACCTTTGCTTTCCGATTTGTTTGCTAGGATTAAGGGGGCTAGTTGGTTTACGAAGATTGACCTTCAGGGGGCATATAATCTTGTTCGTATTAAACAGGGTGATGAATGGAAAACTGCGTTTAATACGCCCGAAGGCCATTTTGAATACCTTGTGATGCCATTCGGGCTCACTAACGCTCCATCTGTTTTTCAATCCTTCATGCATGATATCTTCCGGACTTATATTGATAAATTCTTGATTGTATATTTGGACGATATTTTGATTTTTTCCGATGATTGGAAGTCTCATGTGGAACAGGTCAGGATTGTATTTCAGATCCTTCGTGACAATGCTTTGTTTGTGAAGGGGTCTAAGTGTCTCTTTGGGGTGCAGAAGGTTTCTTTTTTGGGCTTTATTTTTTCTCCCTCATCTATGGAGATGGATCCGGTTAAGGTTCAGGCCATTCATGATTGGATTCAACCCACATCCGTGAAGAGCCTTCAGAAATTTTTGGGTTTTGCAAATTTTTATCGCCGTTTCATTGCTAACTTCTCCAGCGTGGTTAAACCCTTGAATGATTTGACGAAAAAAGGCACTGATGTGGCGAATTGGTCCTCTGCGGCTGTCTCTGCCTTTCAGGAGCTTAAACGCCGATTTACTTCTGCTCCGGTGTTGCGCCAACCAGATGTTTCTCTTCCGTTTCAGGTTGAGATTGATGCTTCTGAGATTGGGGCAGGGGCCGTTTTGTCTCAGAGGGATTCTGTTGGTTCTTTGATGAAATCGTGTACCTTCTTCTCCCGCAAGTTTTCGCCTGCTGAACGCAATTATGATGTCGGCAATCGGGAGTTGTTGGCTATCAAGTGGGCGTTTGAGGAGTGGCGACATTGGCTTGAGGGAGCTAAGCACCGTATTGTGGTCCTGACCGATCATTAGAATTTGATTCACCTCGAGTCTGCCAAACGGCTGAGTCCTAGACAGGCTCGATGGTCCTTGTTTTTTTCCCGTTTTGATTTCGTGGTTTCGTATCTTCCGAGTTCTAAGAATATTAAGGCTGATGCCCTTTCTAGGAGTTTTTTGCCTGATTCTCCTGAGGTCCTTGAACCGGTCGGCATTCTGAAAGAAGGGGTGGTCCTTTCTGCTATTTCCCCTGATTTACGGCGGGTTCTTCAGGAATTTCAGGCTGATAGACCTGACCGCTGTCCGGTGAGGAAATTGTTTGTTCCTGACAGATGGACTAGTAGAGTGATTTCTGAGTTTCACTGTTCTGTGTTGGCTGGTCATCCTGGTATTTTTGGTACCAGAGATTTGGTTGGTAGGTCCTTTTGGTGGCCTTCGTTGTCACGTGATGTGGGTTCTTTTGTGCAGTCCTGTGGGACTTGTGCGCGGGCCAAGCCTTGTTGTTCCCGTGCTAGTGGGTTACTTTTGCCATTGCCGGTCCCTGAGAGGCCCTGGATGCATATTTCTATGGATTTTATTTCTGATCTTCCGGTTTCCCAGAGGATGTCGGTTATCTGGGTTGCTTGTGACCGGTTTTCTAAGATGGTTCAGTTGGTGCCTTTGCCTAAATTGCCTTCTTCTTCAGAGTTGGCTCCGTTGTTTGTTCAGCATGTGGTTCGTTTGCATGGTATTCCGGAGAATATTGTGTCCGACAGTGGTTCCCAGTTTGTTTCTAGGTTTTGGCAGGCCTTTTGTGCTAGGCTGGGCATTGATTTGTCTTTTTCTTCTGCATTTCATCCTCAGACAAATGGCCAGACCGAGTGAACTAATCAGACTTTGGAGACTTATTTGAGATGCTTTGTGTCTGCCGATCAGGATGATTGGGTGGCCTTTTTGCCATTGGCCGAGTTTGCTCTTAATAATCGGGCTAGTTCGGCTACTTTGGTTTCGCCTTTTTTTTGTAATTTTGGTTTTCATCCTCGTTTTTCTTCTGGGTAGGTTGAGCCTTCTGACTGTCCTGGTGTGGATTCTGTGGTTGACAGGTTGCAGCAGATTTGGGCTCATGTGGTGGACAATTTGGTGTTGTCTCAGGAGGAGGCTCAACATTTTGCTAACCGTCGTCGGTGTGTTGGTTCCCGGCTTCGGGTTGGGGATTTGGTTTGGTTGTCTTCCCGTCATGTTCCTATGAAGGTCTCTTCCCCTAAGTTTAAGCCTCGGTTTATTGGTCCTTATAGGATTTCTGAGATTATTAATCCGGTGTCTTTTCGATTGGCGCTTCCGGCCTCTTTTGCTATCCATAATGTCTTCCATAGATCTTTATTGCGGAAATATGTGGTGCCCGTTGTTCCCTCTGTTGATCCTCCGGCCCCTGTTTTGGTTGATGGGGAGTTGGAGTATGTGGTTGAGAAGATTTTGGATTCTCGTTTTTCGAGGCGGAGGCTTCAGTAGCTTGTCAAATGGAAGGGTTATGGCCAGGAGGATAATTCTTGGGTTTTTGCTTCTGATGTCCATGCTGCTGATTTGGTTCATGCTTTTCATCTGGCTCGTCCTGATCGGCCTGGGGGCTCTGGTGAGGGTTCGGTGACCCCTCGTCAAGGGGGGGGTACTGTTGTGAATTCTGCTTTTGGGCTCCCTCCGGTGGTTGTAGGTGGTAATGCAGTTGCCCCTGAGTTGCAGTCCTGGTCAGGTGTATCTGCTGATTGCAGTTCTGACTGGGGTATTTAGGCGTGCAGGATTCATTAGTCCTTGCCAGTTGTCAATTGTTGTTGGGAGGTGTAGGACCTCTGCCTGGTTCCTCCTGCCTTTCTGCCAAATCTGCAAAGATAAGTGTCTGTTTTTTTTTTCCTGTGGCACACATGTTGTGTGCTTCACAATTCAGTGCTATTCTTTGTGTTTTCTTGTCCAGCTTAGATTGTGTCAGTATTTTCTCAGTCTTGTTGGATTCCCTGGAGTGGCAGATATACATTCCATGTCTTTAGTTAGATTGTGGAACTTTTTGTATTATCTGTGGATATTTTTGGTAGGGTTTTAATACTGACCGCCTAGTAATCTGTCCTATCCTTTCCTATTTAGCTAGAGTGGCCTCTTTTGCTAAATCCTGTTTTCTACCTGCGTGTGTCTATTCTTCTCCTACTCACAGTCATTATTCGTGGGGGGCTGCCTATCCTTTGGGGGTCTGCTCTGAGGCAAGGTAGCATTCCTATTTCCATCTATAGGGGTATTTAGTCCTCCGGCTGTGTCGAGGTGTCTAGGGTATGTTAGGCACACCCCACGGCTACTTCTAGTTGCGGTGTTAGTTCAGGATTTGCGGTCAGTACAGGTTCCACTGACTCCAGAGAAAGTTTCATGCGGCTCCAAGGTCACCAGATCATAACACTGATACCCCAATACTGAGCCGCTGCTGCCGTATGTGTCCCTATTACTGCACCTGATACCCCGATACTGAGCCGCTGCTGCCGTATGTGTCCCTATTACTGCACCTGATACCCCAATACTGAGCCGTTGCTGCCGTATGTGTCCCTATTACTGCACCTGATACCCCAATACTGAGCCATTGCTGGCGTATGTGTCCCTATTACTGCACCTGATACCCCAATACTGAGCCGCTGCTGCCGTATGTGTCCCTATTACTCTACCTGATACCCCAATACTGAGCCGCTGCTGCCGTATGTGTCCCTATTACTACACCGGATACCCCAATATTGAGCCACTGCTGCCCTATGTGTCCCTATTACTGCACCTGATACCCCAATACTGAGCCGCTGCTACCGTATGTGTCCCTATTACTGCCCGATACCTCAATACTGAGCCGCTGCTGCCGTATGTGTCCCTATTACTGCACCTGATACCCCAATACTGAGCCGCTGCTGCCGTATGTGTCCCTACTACTGCACCTGCTATGTGGTTCTCTGTGCCCTCTAAATTCTAAAGCAACTCTCTAAAATATAGTAATGCCGGGTGCAAGTGCCCTAGAAAACAGTGCCCATATTTTGCCCCTAGAAAGTAATAATGCCCTGTGTGCCCATTTGATAGCCACAGAAACCTGAGTTCCCCTAAAACAATAAGTGCCCACTTTACATTTAATAAAGTCCCGAGTCTCCCCCTGTGCAGCTCCACTTTACTCAGCATGATGCTCTCTTATACACAGTATAATGCACCCACACAGTATACTGACTCCTTAGTAGCCCCCAAACTGATGGCTCCAATAATGTATAATGACCCCCACACTGTAATCTCCATACTGTATGATGGGCCCCTAGATAGCCTCCATATACAGTAGCATAATGCACCAAATAATCCACTATATAGTATAATGCACTCCCCATAAGAAGCAGACTCTATAGCATACGGCAGCCCCCATAGGCAGACACTGTTAAAAGGCAGCACCCCCATATAGGCAGACCCTGTAGTAAGGCAGTACCCCCATAGGCAGACTCTGTAGTAAAAGGCAGCACCCCCACAGGCAGACCCTGTAATAAGGCGGCAGACCCTGTAATAAAGCAGTACCCCCATAGGCAGACTCTGTAGTAAAAGGCAGCACCCCGATAGTCAGACCCTGTAATGAGGCAGCACTCCCATAGTCAGACCCTGTAATAAGGCAGCACTCCCATAGTCAGACCCTGTAATAAGGCAGCCCCCATAGTCAGACCCTGTAATAAGGCAGCACCCCCATAGTCAGACCCTGTAATAAGGCAGCACCCCCATAGTCAGACCCTGTGCCACTGCTGGTACTGGCCCCCCCCCCCCCCCCCCCCGCCTGCTCAGGGGCCCCATAGCGGCAGAGCAGGGAGATAGATTCTCCCTGCTCTGCCGCAGAATGTAATTGTATCGTAGCTCCGGGTCGGCCCCCTCAGAGCACCAGGCCCAGGGCGCCCGCGCCCTCTGCCCCCCCTGGTAGCTACGCTACTAATGGGGGCCAAGCATTATCATGTTACAACATGGGGCCAAGCATTATCATGCTGCAACACGAGGGACGCGCATTATCATGCTGCAACATGGAGCCATGCATTATCATGATGCAATATGGGGCTGTGCATTATCATGATGCATTATGGGGCCATGCATTATCATGCTGCAACATAGGGCCGTGCATTATCATGTTGCAACACAGCACTGTGCATTATTAGGCCGGCGTCACACTCAGCGTAGGGAAATACGGTCCGTATTTTACAGGGGTAATACGCAGAAATGGTCCCAAAACAGTGATCTGTATGTCATCCGTAGGCAGGGTGTGGCTGCGTATTTTGCGCATGTAAACCTCCGTATGTAATCCGTATGGCATCCGTACAAAAATCTCTCCGGCTTGCAAAATGGACATAGAATGGATCCATGGGCTTAAATATTTGTGAAAACTTATATACAGTCTATATATATATATTGTAGGGATTTCACTCACTCAGGTGCGACGGCTGACACATAGGAGGCAGGTTCCAACAAAAGTTCAAAGGTTTATTACCTCATAAACCACATGGCAAAAATAACAGCAAACAAAATAGCCTTTAGTTCAGGAAAAGAAAAACGTGTCCAGTCCTTCAGGCTCAGTCCTGTAGCCTTAACACACTCAGGAGGGTTTCACCTCCACACATATCCCCCTGTGTTAAGCATTAGCCTGTCTTATATAAAGCTAACCACACCCAGTAACCCATCACATGATTAGCCATGTGGTCTGACATCACCACAGGTCCTGAACACACATATATACATGGTTATATACAACAAATAAATAGTCCGGGCTACATTACAGCAACAAGGCACTTATGTGGCACATACCTCCCATCGACTACACACCCTTTAGCCATGCTACTATATATATATATATATATATATATATATATATATATATCAGTGAGACACACATATATATATTTATATTTAATACAGCACTAGATAGCAGAAAAGCCGGTAATGCAATTGCCGGCTTTTGCTATCTCCCTCCCAAACCCGACAGGATATGAGACATGGTTTACATACAGTAAACCATTTCATATCCCTTCTTTTTTGCATATTCCTCACTAATAATGTTAGATATAACGAAATAAGTGATCACAAGGCCATTTATAATATCAAAATACAAAAGAATATTTTTATTGTTCATATAATACATAGTTAAAAACCATATCACCAAGATTCAAAGGGACAAAAAACTCACCCTTTACAATAACCCATAAAGGACACACAGCTCCATAGCCCAGCAGCTACCACGGATAAATAACTCCTATTGGGTGACTATTAATATAACAGATATAAAAAACAATGGACCTTTCACAATCACATAGGTCAGCCACATTGTATGTCGTTACCAATACCAGTCACTCATAGCTTCCCCCTACTATTGCCCTGCATGTATAAGAAAAATCTTACAGGAGTGTACCAAATAAAAGGCTTAGGTATAATTACCGGTAGGGGCCCGTGATATTTAATGCCGCCTAGTATTTCCGGCTGCACGGCGCACCACGCTGTGTCAGCCGGTATAAATGAATGGAGACCTGCATATAGCGGTACATCTGTAAAGATGCGCCTATTCTGGCACTTAGCCTCTCTCTTCCCACTCCCGAGTAGCGATGGGATATGGGGTAATAAAGGGTTAATGCCACCTTGCTATTGTAAGGTGACATTAAGCCTGGTTAATAATGGAGAGGTGTAAATAAGACACCTATCCATTATTAATCCAATAGTAGTAAATGGTTAATAAAACACACACACATTAAGAAAAAGTATTTTATTGAAATAAAGACACAGGGTGTTGTAATAGTTTATTATACTCTCAATCCAAATGACGACCCTCGTTCTGTAAAAAAGGAAAAATAAAAAAACAACAATATCCCATACCTTTCCGCCGTTACAGTCATGTGGAGCGCCCCCAAACGCAGGGCCGCGGAGTACTCGGTACCGGGCCTCTTTGTCTCGGTTCTGGGGTCGTCACGGTGGCTAGACCCGGTCCGTGACCCTGCTAAGGGGAGTCCAATGAAAGGTGTAGGTGGTGGTGCGTAGTGCAGTTCGCGGTGAATAACGAGGACACAGGGTTGCAGTCTCTTTACCTCTTTACTGAAGGCTTCAAGTTCCTCAATCCAGAGTACGGTTAACAGGGCTGTAAGAGACCGGCCGGTCCGATGGCACCTCCAGAGTTCCCTTTGCAGGTGGAAATCTGTGCCTACCTTCTAGCGCCTGTGTGTTGTAGTACTTCCCTGCTGAGCACCACGGGATAGTCCTCACAACTGTTGTGTCTGTTTCAGATGTTATTTCCCACAACTTATGTCTGTTCTGATGTTCTTCTCTGTCCCCCAGATGATATGGATAGGACGCACCCGTATGACGGGAAGGCCTGGAGTTCTTCCGGGACCCTAGCGTCGCCCCTCTCCCACAGTTGCCCCCTATGTCTTCTTAGGCGATTTTGGTGAGACAGCCAACCTAAAATCAACCGTCCTGCCTCTGTTTGAAGTATTGCTTGGAGCCTAATACTTACTCGGCGTTCTGGCCACCGGCTACGCGCCTCAATAGGATGTTGCCTCGATCTTACAGCACGACTCCTATTGGTGTTATCTCCTTTTTGCGTTGATCTCGTTTCTCACTCTTCACAATAAACCTCGCTTCTTTGCCTTTCTTGAGATACCGCCGCGATGTAGTGCAGGCGCGGTTCCTTAACGTTTTTTTCTGTTCGCTAGGCCTCTGTCAGGATCCCACCCCTGACAGGGACCCCCCTGAATCTTCCCCTGCAACACGCTCTGCCACAGGATGTTGCTTGGTTCCAACCCAGTTAGCTTTCTCTCTAACTTTCTATCTAACCCCCAGTTTTACCAGATTGTGACGAGTGGCCTAATACATAGCGCCCTTAGCTCCCCCTGCAGGCCAGACTGTGAAGTGTATTGGTGTCTGTGATACCTGGTCAGGTAACTCCTTTAGTGCCATCAGACGTACCATCACTCCCCTTAGCGGCAGAGCGATGTTACTGCAACGACCAGGTCTCTGGGGCGCTGCACATGTCCCACGCTGTAAATCCTTCTGAAGGGGTTAAATAATTTTACAAGCAGGAGACTGCTAATGCAGCTGCCCCTGCCTGTAAAAACTGGGGAATGAATGGAAAGCAGGGGAACGTAGCTACCTAGACTTGCGGTGCTGCGCTCCCTGCTGGCATAACCTCATATGAACTCGAGCGTGAGAAAATATTCAGAAAAATTCCCATGCTCGAGTTCATATGAGGTTATATATAAGGTTTACAGAACGAGGGTCATCATTTGGATTAAGAGTATAATAAACTATTACAACACACTGTGTATTTATTTCAATACAATACTTTTTTCCTAATGTGTGTGTGTTTTATTAACCCTTTATTACTATTGGATTAATAATGGATAGGTGTCTTATTGACATACGCTGTGATTTTCTACGCTCGTAAAATACGGCTGCGAAATATACTGCAGATAGGAGCTGCCCCATAGAGAATCATTGGTCCGTGTGCAATGTGTTGTTTTTGAGCCTCTCATGCGTCTGTAAAACTCTCTAGTGTGACGCCGGCCTTATGCTGCAACATGGGGCCATGCATTATCATGCTGCAACATGGGGCCGTGCATTATCATGCTGCAACTTGGGGCCGTGCATTATCATGCTGCAACACAGGGGGGGGGGGGGGGCGTGCATTATCATACTGTAAAACGGGGGCAATGCATTATTATGCTGCAACAAAGGGGCTGTGCATTATCATGCTGCAACATGAGGTGACGGTCGACAATGAATGGCACAACAATGGGCCTCAGGATCCTGTTACGGTATCTCTGTACATTCACAATGGCATCAATAAAATGCCCATGTGTTCGTTGTCCATGACATACGCCTGCCCATACCATAACCCCACCGCTACCATGGGCCACTCATTATACAACATTGACATCAGCAAACTGCTTACCCACATGATGCCATACATGTATATTGCCATCTGTCCTGTACAGTGAAAACTGGGATTCATCCATGAAGAGACAACCTCTCCAACGTTCCAGATGCCATGAAATGTGAGCATTTGTCCACTCAAGCTGGTTACGACAACGAACTGCAGTCAGATGGAGACCCCCAATGAGGATGACGATCTGCAGTCAGGTGGAGACCCCCGATAATGATGACGAACATGCAGAAGAGCTTCCTTGAGATGGTTTCTGACAGTTTGTGCAAAAATTCATTGATTATGCAAACTGATTGTTGCACAGCAGTCCGGGTGGTTGTGAGTCGCCTGCCAGGGCCTGGGGTACTTGGCACTGGGTCCGGTCGCTCTTAAAGAGGATGTCACAGTGGCTGCAACCCGGTCCGCGCCCTGGGCACTCAGATAAAGGAGAACGGTCTTTTAAGGGGAATTGTGAAAGTCTATTTTCATGATGCCACCTGTGGTTCTCGGTCAGTAGGGACAGACGCCGCTTTAAGGTGTCCTCTGAGGTGATGGTATGGCGGCTTGATGGTAATGCTTCACACAGGTGAAGTGGGGTCCTCAGGGCTCCTAAGGTGTATGGAAGGGATGATGTGTTGCCGGTAAATAACAGAAGACACAGGGTTGCAGTCTTTACCTGGTTTACTGGTGGTAGCAAGCCACAGTCCAGGGTACCGGCAATAGGTACAGAAGGAGTCCAGGCAGCCTGGAAACAAGTAGAAATCCCCTTGGCAAGTGAGGTTGGGAGCCTTCCACTATGCGCTGCTTTTCTGGTCCCTTGCTCCCTGAAGTTTGATGGCAAGGTACTTCTTTCTCTCCTGTCCTGGGACAGTAAGGACAGTACCTGCACGGTAGGCAGCTTGAGCCATTCTCTTGGGGTCTCAGGCACGGTGACTCCAGACTCTGACTGCTGCTGTACCTCAGGTGTTGTACGGGTAGCTTACGAATAGTTCTATGCCCTCCGGTTCTGCTGTGGGGCTTGCAGCTCCCCACAGCCTTGGGCTCCCGGTGCCCGGTTTCTGCGCTCTGGCTCCTAGAAGGCCCAATCGTAGCCTCCTTAAGCCCTCAATCCCTCCTCTGCTTTTTTCCTGTCTCCTCTTCACGCTCAGACTCTCTCAGACTGACTGACTCCTTCTCCAGACCAGGATCTATATATATCAGGGAAGCTCCCCTAAAACAGGGTTTTGAGCTCCCCCTTCTGGCCTGGAGTTAGAATGTGTTGTATGTGGGATAACCTGCCAAAGGGATCCCCCTTGTCTCCATAGCACTACCCTCCCCGAGAGGAAGGCAGCACTACTGTGGTACCTGGACTCCTGGGGTGCCACAGTTGGCTCAGATGATCTTGGAAGTGAAGATGCTGGATGTTGAGGTCCTGAGTTGGTGTGGTTACACATGGTCTGAGGTTGTACGGCCTGTTGGATATACTGCCAAATTCTTTGAAACGCCTTTGGAGATGGCTTATGGTGGAGAAATGAACATTCAATTCACGGGCAACAGCTCTGGTGGACATTCCTGCAGTCAGCATGCCAACTACACGCTCTCTGAGCAATCTGCTTCTTTCTCCTCCTGGACCGATTTTCCCTATATTCAGATAGGAGATGACAGTTGGTGCTTTGAATATTCTAAAGAGAAGGGAGGCGCTAGAGGCAGACACAGACATTCTGCTGCAAGTTCCCATGAAATGACAGTGAAAATTCTCCATAGAACTGTATAAGCACCAATTGCCATCTCCTAAGAAATGGGAAAGACTGGATCAACTGAAGGTAGGTTTTATCCATAAATTGAGAATTTTTGAGAATAAATTATCAATCCAGGAGGAGAAAGAAGCTGAATTCTCTAATAAGTATACAACAAAGTTTCTTATTTTCATGTATACTGCTGATTTATGCAAAAAAAAATTAAAATGATCTGATGGCGCCAATCAATATTCAGTAGCCATAGTCAGTAATGCATTCTATAACAAGGAAACTATTAAACTGTGTAGTTTTGCGTTGCAGATACCTTCTTGTCCCTTGGCAGAGAACTCGTCTTATTATCCATCCTTATCACTGGATGCACACTGTAGTTTTACACTCAGCTCTTTCTTTATTTCGCAGTCAGATTTCTCTCTGTATTCTCTACCTCATTACTGGCCTCTCCGCAGGAGATGCAGCCAAATGGCTTTCTTATTCCCACTTGTCCCATCTTTATTAACCAGCCAGTCAGTCTTAAAACAGCCAATGTAATCTCCAATCAAATGCCCGGCCATCTATAAAACACCTAATAACTTTCTCAAACAAGTGGAGGCAGCCAACAGAAACACCAAGATTACTGCAATGAAGGAAGTCAACAGCAATCCATGGTGAACTTCATATATCGTATATTTGTATTTTCTTCCGAGGAAGAGGATTTGGGGAAATGGCACGCTATCCTGATACATATCTGAAATCTATAAATTGACAAATGTTCCTACTCCTTTTTCCACCGAACCCACACATATGTAGTACCTTAAATACAACGTACATATGATGAAATGTAGCATAGCTAAAGATTAAAAATGGTAAACTACTTTAAGGGTATGTGCACACGTTGTGGATTTGGCTGCGGATCCACAGAGGATTTGACGCTGCGGATTCGCAGCAGTTTTCCATGCAGTTTACAGTACCATGTAAACCTATGGAAAACCAAATCCGCAGTGCACATGCTGCGGAAAATATTGCGCGGAAACGCAGTATTATTCCATAAGGCTATGTTCACACGCTGCGGGTTTTGCTGCGGACCCGCAGCTGTTTTGCAGCTGCGGGTCCGCATCCTTTTTCCATGTAGGTTACAGTACAATGTAACCTAATGGAAAACAAAACCCGCTGTGCCGACGATCCTTTTTTCCTGTGGAAAATCCGCGCGGATTTTCTGCAGAAAAAAAGAAGGAGCATGTCACTTCTTGGTGCAGAATCGCTGCGATTCTGCACCCATAGGAATGCATTGAACCGCTAACTTCCCGCATGGGGCTGTGCCCACGTTGCGGGAAGTTAAGCGGATAATGTGCCGATGGTACCCGGGGTGGAGGAGAGGAGACTCTCCTCCAGGCCCTGGGAACCATATTTGGGTGTAAAAAAAAGAATTAAAATAAAAAATAATGCTATACTCACCTCTCAGCGCTGCACGCGGCCGGCCGGTCTCAGTTGCTGTGCCGAACAGGACCTGTGGTGACGTCGCGGTCACATGACCGTGATGACGCCGCGGTCACATGACCGTGACGTCACGAAGGTCCTTGTCGGCACAGCCGCTTGCAGCGCCGGGGAGATCGCGACGTCAGAGGGTGAGTATAGCCAATTTTTATTATTTTTTACATTACTATTGATGCTGCATATTGCTGCATATGCAGCATCAATAGTACAGCAGTAATCCCGCAGCGGAAACCGCGGAACAAACCGCGATAAATCTGCAGGGATAACCGCAGCCCCCAGCTGTCTCCTTTAACAAGGTTGATTGTCAAAAATAGGGGGGACATCACGCCATTTTTTTTTTTAAATCCTCGATTCTTGAGAACCAGCCTTGCTAACGTTGACAGCTGGGGGCTGCAGTCCACAGCTGTCAGTTTTTCCCAGCTGGTTATCAAAAATACAGGGAAACCCACGCCGGATTTTTCATTCATTTATTTATTTATAGCACAGGCAGTGGCTGATGAACACTCCCATCAACTGCCGCCTGCTCGCACTGCTATTAGTCGCAGCAGGTGTAGGCTGGTGGGAGTAGTAGTAGTCCCATTAGCCGCTGCCCGCTCTCGCTGTCATCAGTTGAATATAACTCTCAACCTTCTCCCCTGCTCACGCTGATGGCCGGCAGAAAAGGGGAGAATGATGAGGGTGGTCTTCAGCCCCCGGCGCAGGGGAACAGCATTAGCTGTACCACTGCTTCTCAGGCCCTGGTACGTGTGGTACTGATGCAGCACACGGTTGCCACACATATGCCACAAGTATTACACACGGACACACAGACACTGATATTTCAGGCACTGTTTTTTCTGGTACTGAAAATAGCTTAAAAGGAGCTTACTCACCTTCAGCAATGTCTCCCGTCTCTGCAGGAAGCTGATAGTGATGGTAATAATGTACTGGCCTCTGATGTATCAGAGATAGTGGTCGGACTGTTGAACAAAGGTTGTCAGCCATCAAGAAAATAGGGCACTTTTTCTGTGTTATTATTTTTTTTAAGTTAAAGTCTGTAGCGATTATTGTGATTGCAATTATCATGTTTTTGTCATAGTATGCAGGTACTGAGTATGTCACCACGGAACAGACAGACCAACAGTTGAGGGGTTTAATAACAGGAATCAGGTTCTCCTCGCAGGGAGGAAGCAATGGAAAATAACTAGCAATAAAACAGTGCAAAAATATGGGAGTGAAACAATGTAACCGAAGTAAGCAAGATTTCTTGAGAAAAGAACACTTATCAGTCTTATGAGGACTTGCTTGAAGGGTCGTCTTCTCCAACGTAGGCGCCGAGAAACAGCGGCACTTGTCGTCCCTCTGTTGTCCGTGGGCTGAGTAGCCTCTAGGACCCTGCTGCCTGGGGTTTCGGGAGTTAATGTGGTATGCACAGGCTCTGAGTCTTTAGCTTTTACAGCACAGCCAGGAATCAGGGGCTCTGCACTGTTAAGTCTCTGTACTAGGAATCAGGGGCTCTGCACTGTTAAGTCACTGTACCAGGAATCACAGTCTCTGTACTGATACCGTGGGGACCAGGGGGTCGAAGTCTCTGCACGGGCCAATGTCTCTACACGGGTCTCAAAGAGCCCCTCTCCAGTCACAGCAGAGTCCGCTTTCATGTACTCACAAGATGCAGTCTTTCTGGGCAGTCTCCCTCTATTTGTCCTCAGACCGGGAGCTCTCTCTCCTGGAGCGCAGCTGCACCCTGCTCTGACCGCTGCTCATGCTGCTCTGTCCCCTGCTCGCGTGCCTTTCCCGCTCTCTGCCCGCTTCCTTCCTGTCCCAGTCTCTAAGTCTGCCCCTTGGGGAACCTGCAGCACAGCTCAATGGTTCCAGGCACAGAGCCGAGAAGGTAACCGCCCCCAGACTCTTCTTGTGTTTTACCTCCTTACATTCCCCCCCTCTTTCTGCTCGCCATTCCACGGGCGAGATCTTCAGGAGTTCCTGTTGGCAATCTTCCAGTCCTTGCACAATCTGCTGCCAGATGAACTCGTCCTGATTGTAGCGAACAGGGGGTACACCAGTCGTTGAACATTCAGCGTCTCAAACCAGCAGGGGCGGTGGTGTCAACTGCTGTGGGAGGAGTCGAGGCTTCCTCCGATACGTTGGTAGTTTCAGGCACCAGCCCTGTTCCTGGGTTCCCTGGGAGAGATTGGGAGTCTTCCTTGTCTTCCACATCTACATTGATCACTGGCACAGCCGGTGGGGGCGCTGGAGCCAATAGGACTGATTCAGGATCTCGAGACAAACATGGACGCAACATATTCCTGTGCAGTGTGTGGGTGGGAGTCCCCTCTTCTGTTTCGGGCTGGACCTCATAAACAGGACCCCCGTTGCCGAGCCGCCGCTTCACTCGGTACGGCCTTTTCTCCCACCGGTACTCTAGTTTGTTGTGTGGGCGCTTTTCCCTCACTAAGACTCGGTCTCCAGGCTGCAGGGCTGTCCCCTTTTGAGGAGCTACCTGGGGATGCTCCAATTCTTGCAGTCGGTTTTGCACTAGACGTTGAATTGTCCGCAGCCGACGACGATGTTCTTGAACCCAGGAGTACACCCCCGTCCGTGGGTAGTCCTCCTCGGGTTCCAGCGCCAGCTCTGCCAGTCCCTTCCCGGGTCGGCCAAAGAACAGAGAGTAGGGGGTGAATCCGGTGGTGCTGTGTTTCCAATTGTTATACACCCACACCAATTCAGGGACGGACTCAGTCCACTTCGCCTTCTGGTCCTCTTCCAGGGTCCTCAGCATTTGAATCAGAGTGCGGTTAAATCTTTCACAAGCCCCATTCCCCTGTGGATGATAAGGGGTGGTCCGGGACTTATCGATTTTGTACAGCTGGTGCAGCTCCTCCATCACTCTTCCGAGGAAGCAGGCCCTTTGATCAGAATGGATGCGCTTGGGACACCCGTACACCTGTATGAAGTGTTTGCAGATTGCGTGAGCAGCAGACTCGGCAGTCTGGTCCCACGTTGGCGTCAATGCTCATAGCCTTGGTGTGCTGGTCCAATTGTCAAGTAATCTATTGCCAGTAGGTCCATGGGGCCAGAAGACCTCACCCTCCCTGTGGGAGCTCGTTGTTCTGGTGGTTTGACCAGCTCACAACTTCTGCATTGCTGACATACTTTCTAAACAATGTTCCTTAAGTGGGGGTGATAAAATAGGCGCTGTAACCATTGGAAAGTTTTTTCTGGCCCAAAGTGTGCTCCTTTCTCATGTGCTTCCTTAGCCACCTGGTCTATCAAGGACGAGGGAATCACCGTCTGCCATACAAGACTGAGTTCTGTTTGCAGGAATACCTTCCGGTACAGGATACCATCCCGCAACTGGAGCCTCTCCCACTGGCGTAGCATCTTCAGTACTTCAGGTGACATGGACCTCCTCTTGTGCCGATTGGGCATTTGTTCAGACACGACCCACCTTCTCAACTGAGCTAGCTCCGGATCCTCCTGCTGCACTTGGACCCACTCATCGCAGGGCAGCTCCAGCAAATTCACACAGGCCTCTTCCTGTTCAATTTTCCGAGCCGCTGCCACTGTCCTGGCAGTCTCTCCAAAACCTGGAACCTCCACATCTTCCAGTTCTTCATCCTGGCTGGGTGCTGGTTTGCGATAGTTTACTCGGGAGGAGGGAATCCGCATGAACATTCTCAGCTCCTCTTTTATACGAAATTCTGTATCGGAACTTGGCCATTCGGGCTACCCAACATTGTTCTAGGGCACCTAACTTGGCATTCTCGAGATGGGCCAATGGATTGTTATCGGTGCGTACATGAACTTCTGAGCCAGCCAGATATTCCGCGAACTTCTCAGTCATTGCCCACACCAGCACCAACAACTCCAGCTTAAATGAACTGTAGTTTTCTGGATTCCTTTCCGAATCATGCAAAGACCGACTGGCGTATGCGATGACGCGCTCTTTCCCGTCCTGCATCTGCGATAGTACGGCCCCGAGGCCCTGCAGGCTCCCATCAGTGTGCAAGATGAACGGTTGTGTGAAGTCAGCGTAGGCCAGCACGGGGGCCTCCGTCAAAGCCTTCTTCAAAACCAAGAATGCCTCCTCCTGACGTTTCCCCCACTGTATGTTCCTGTTTTTGGTGCAAGAGGGCACTCCCCTCAACAACTCTTGGAGTGGATTAGCAAGGCGGGTAAAGTCTTTTACGAAGCATCTGAAGTATCCTGTGAGTCCCAGGAACGCACGCACATCTTTCACAGTTTTTGGAGTTGGCCACTTTTGTACCACAGCGATCTTCTCCTGGGAAGGCCTCACCCCCTCAGCGGAGACAACGTGTCCCAAGTATTCAATCTCAGTACGGAAGAGGTGACATTTCTGGGGTTTCACTTTCAAGCCATACTTCTGTAGCCGACTCACAACTTTCTCTAGTCTCTGCAAATGCTCCTCAAAGGTGGCGGCAAAGACGATGATATCATCCAAGTAGATCAAAGTGGCTTCAAAGTTCAGGTCTCCCAGACATCTCTTCATGAGTCGCTGAAATGTTCCTGGGGTGTCTGCTAGGCCGAAGGGCTTCCGGTCGAACTCATACAGTCCCATCGGAAGGATGAAAGCCGTCTTGGCTCGGTCTTGCTCAGACATGGGCACCTGCCAGTAGCCGCTGGCCAAGTCTAACGTGGAGAAATATCTGGCATTCCCTAGTGCCGTCAGGGACTCCTCTATCCTGGGCAGTGGGTACGAGTCCCGCACTGTGCAAGCGTTGAGCCGGCTTTAGTCCACACAGAACCGCAGGGACCCATCTTTCTTTCTCACCAAGACTATAGGGGCAGCCCACGGGCTCTCTCACGTATAACTCCCTTCTTCAGCATGTGTGACAGCATTCCCTTCACCTCCTGGTACATCTGTGGGGGTATTTGGCAGTACCGTTCCCGGATTGGTGCCGCATCCCCGGTGGGTATCTCGTGGGTGATGGCCGTGGTACGTCCAAAGTCATCTTCATCTTTGGCGGACGCATCCTGAAATTTCCCCAATACGGCTTCCACCTGAGGTACCTGCTGCGGAGTAAGTTCTGAGAGCTCCGCCCTCATGCGTTCCAGTATCTGGCGCCCTTCTTGCAGTAATCTGGGGTCCGGAGCTGCCTCCGCTTTGACGGTCACCAGCCACGGATCTTCTGGCCTTGCTGTCAGCTGTACCGCCTCAGTGGGGACCAACTCGTCTGGGAGGCCCAGGACTTGAGCGACTTCGCTTCTAGGGGGCAAAGTTGTATCTGTCTCCCCCAAATTGATGCAGCGCACAAGGACAGTTCCATCCCGCACTGTAGCCAGGGATCGTGTGACCAATATTCCTGAAGGCAGCTGGTCGGTTCTGCTGGGCTCAATTTGGACTTCGACCCCTTCCAGCGGGATGCCAGCTCGTACAGGCAGGGGAAGAACCGTCTGCCCAGGGGGCAACACTCGATTGACTGAGGCGGGGGCGACGACTTTGCCGAGTTCCTTTCCATCGCTGTATGCTTCCTGGACCTGGGCGGTCCGTATCAGTTGTTGAATGACCCTTCTCTGGGGGGTTTGGTCACTCCATTGTTGCAGGAACTGTTCTGGGGACTCGTTGAAAACAAGGCTTCCGAGGTCTTTTAATACATTCATGCCCAGGGTCACGGTATGGTCTTTAGCTACCTCTCCATCCACCAGTACCACTCCTCTTCTCCCGAGGTCGTTTCCGCAGACCTCTATGTTCATCCATACCACCCTTGCGACCGGGATGGGCAAGTGATTGGCCGTCATAAGTTTGATCACAGGGCCCCATTCGGGCCGTAGCGCCTCTGTGAAGTGACGGCGGAAATATCTCTCAGGCATGGTGGTCACTTGTGAGCTGGTGTCTATCAAGCATCGCACTGCTCTTCCATTGATTTCTGCCCAGACCAGAGGGCACGTGGAAACAAGGCTGTGGAGACTTTTACTCCTCCTCCTCTGTTCTTCACGCTCTGAGCGGTGCCCCTCAAGCTCAGAGCCAACTAGTTTGGCCGGATTCTCCACAAGTGTAGCATGTAAGAGGGCTTCTCCTCCTGGTAGTTTCACCCTCCCTTCGGGGGGCAGCTTCTCTGTCTCGCACCAGAGGGCCGGGTCCTTCTGCCAGAGTTCTTCTGGAGTCCGCCATTTGTTCACGGACCTGTCTAATCTCCATTCTCAGGTCCTCCACCCACTGGGGGATATTGCCTGCGGTGGTGGTTACCTCCCCGCTCTGCACCCTTCCCACCAGCCCCGTCACTCCCTGTTCTTGTTCTCGCACACGCGCCTCACTGCCAACCTCAGAAAAAGTCATGTCTGGCTTTACTCGCATGCGCTCTCGCAGTGCCTGTTTCATCATTGCTTCACGCAGTCCCGTCACCAGCTGATCTCTGAGCACCACATCAACTGACCCAACCCCTACACCATCCTTTCGTCTGATAGCAGTGTGAAGCTCTTGTAGGGCGTTCATGAATTGGGTCACGGTCTCCCCCTCCCGTTGTACCCGGTGAAACAGTCGCATGCGAAGTTCCCCTATGTCAGAGGGGTCCCCATGTGTCTCCTCAAGTATGCGCAGCACTTTGTCCAGGGTATCTCTCTGCCGGGGGGACCTATGCATGACAGAATCCCACGCCTCCCCCTCCAGGGCCATCAATGCAATTTCTGCCTCCAGGGCTGGTGTCATGGGATGCATCCGCATCATTCCCCGGATACGCTCTGTCCAACTCCACAGCATTACATTGTTCCCAGTGAACCATGGCAAATTATTCACCATGGCTCCCAGGGAAATGCTAGACCTGGGAACTTCCCCAGCTGCTTGGTCTGCCCTGTCCGCGCTACCGTGTGACATCCTGCCGACTACGCCAAATGTAATAGTATACAGGTACTGAGTATGTCACCACGGAACAGACAGACCAACAGTTGAGGGGTTTAATAACAGGAATCAAGTTCTCCTCGCAGGGAGGAAGCAATGGAAAATAACTAGCAATAAAACAGTGCAAAAATATGGGAGTGAAACAATGTAACCGAAGTAAGCAAGATTTATTGAGAAAAGAACACTTATCAGTCTGATGAGGACTTGCTTGAAGGGTCGTCTTCTCCAACGTAGGCGCCGAGAAACAGCGGCACTTGTCGTCCCTCTGTTGTCCGTGGGCTGAGTAGTCTTTAGGACCCTGCTGCCTGGGGTTTCGGGAGTTAATGTGGTATGCACAGGCTCTGAGTCTTTAGCTTTTACAGCATAGCCAGGAATCAGGGGCTCTGCACTGTTAAGTCTCTGTACCAGGAATCAGGGGCTCTGCACTGTTAAGTCTCTGTACCAGGAATCAGGGGCTCTGCACTGTTAAGTCACTGTACCAGGAATCACAGTCTCTGTACTGATACCGCGGGGACCAGGGGGTCGAAGTCTCTGCATGGGCCAATGTTTCTACACGGGTCTCAAAGCACCCCTCTCCAGTCACAGCAGAGTCCGCTTTCATGTACTCACAAGATGCAGTCTTTCTGGGCAGTCTCCCTCTATTTGTCCTCAGACCGGGAGCTCTCTCTCTCTCGGAGCGCAGCTGTACCCTGCTCTGACCGCTGCTCTGTCCCCTGCGCGCGTGCCTTTCCCGCTCTCTGCCCTTCCTGTCCCAGTCTCTAAGTCTGCCCCTTGGGGAACCTGCAGCACAGCTCAATGGTTCCAGGCACAGAGCCGAGAAGGTAACCGCCCCCAGATTCTTCTTGTGTTTTACCTCCTTACATTTTTACTATTTACAGAAATTGCTACAATAATCATTATGCCAATATTTTAAGATGCAGACATCTATCACCTTTTTATTTTTCTTTTCCAAGGTGTCTATACATTTTGGCTGAAAAATAACCTGAAAAAAAAAATAAAAAAAAATTTGCCTTTGGCTTGCTCCTGACCTGCTTTTTGCATAATTCCCTGCTTTGATGACCACCTTCAAGACTTCTGTGTATGATCCGACTCCATCTCTAACCAAGTCTTGGTCTCCAGGTGTACACTGCCAGTGGGTTCCCACTCCAGGAACTGTGACCTGGGAATGTGGATCGTAGGACCAGATCCCTGTATGAGAGTTAAATGGTCTCCTACGCTATGTTCACATGGAGTTTATTATGCTTTTTAAAAAACTGAGTTTTTCAAGCGGAAGCTGCTGCAGGAAAAACCCAATTTATAGGAAAGTAAAAAAGAAAAACTTTTCATAAGAACAGAAAAGTGAATTTCCTATAGGAAGGGTAGGCACAGTTTGCCTACGGCTATGTTTACACAGAGGTTGATAAACCATACAATTTTTTGCAGCAGAAACAACTTCAGTTTTTGGAGGACCTGTTTTTTTACTGACTTTATGCACACAGTTATTTTTGGGATTTTTTTTTGGAGAAGAAACTCTCAGAATCCTCCTCAGAAATGAAATTACTCCTCAAAAACTTGTAGGTTCTGTTCTGAAAACTCAGCAAAACAACTCCGTGTACACATAGCCATGTAAGTTCTTTTTGAAGAGATTGTTTTCCTGAAAGATTTTTTGCAGCCTTTCGATTGGACAATGCCTAGTTTTGTGTGGATTTCATCAGTAAATGCCTCTAAGAAGTGATCCTTTTTTTTTCCATCAAACGTATTTCAAAAACACTAAAAAAATGGCTTTCCTGTTGAAATGAATAAAAAGACTTTTCTAGGCATTTTCAAAGCATTTTTTCAGAAGGATTTTGAGCGGATGTGATCCAAATACTTCTCAAAAAACCTCAGTGTGAACATAACCTACCATTTGCTGTCCATTGAGCACATGGAAAGCACACTGACCAAATTTACGCTTACCCAACGAGCATAGATATTAGTGAAGAGAAGTGATTTAGGGTATGTGCACATGGAGTCTTTTGCAGAGTCTTTTAGAGCATGTCCGTTTAAAAAAAAAAAAGTCAGAAAAAAATGTACAAAAAAAACGCTTGAAAAGCTATATTTGTTTTTTCAAAACCACTTTGCTGTTCATATGTTCAGTTTTTTGTGCATTTTTCTGCCTGTACAGGTTCTGAAAAACCTGGTGAATAAATAAAAAGTGCATGTCACTTGTTTGAAGCATATGCTGATGGAAAATGCTCCAGACTATATACTGTCCAATATGAAGGCTGCAAAAAAAACTCTCCAAAAACCTCTTCAAAACTGCTTTAGGAAACAAAAGTTTCTTTTAAAAAAACTTCCTAAAGAAGGATCATTTCCTGAAGCGGTTTCCATTAGAAAACTCAAAATTTGACCATCTACAAAAAAACAAAAAAAAACAAAACAATGTGTGCACATACCCAAGGGGTGCTGCACGATCTAACGTTTTCAGGCTGGATAGTAGACTCTGACCTGAGTGTTCCTCCATAAATTGTAACATATTCTGCTGCCAGGATCTGTAATACAAGAATGAGGAATCTGAAATGCTTGCCGCTCTGAAGGTTATTTCTGGAACGCTCCCACTTGTCAAAGGAGTGATTTTTATAAATATTGTTATAGAATAGGAAATTACTCACTTCTCATATTCCTAATAATACATCGCAGAGTCATAAGTAGTGATAAAGTAATGCAAGCTAAGGCAGATCCAAGAAAAAGCTTGTACATGGGCAAACCACAAGATTGCACAGCTTTAGGGAGTGTTCACACAGTCTTTTTGCTGAAATTTTCAAGTTTTTGGCCATACTGTTGATTTATGCAAGGTTTGATGCAAGTACAGATCCCATTTAACCTATGGGGCATGAGTAAAACGAACTATAGCATAGAACGTACTTATATATTCACTTTTTTTTTTACAAACGTGGTGTGAATTTTGATAGGAAGAGTATCTGGAGTGTCCAATGAGTTGTATCAAATGAATTATTTACTGTGCACTATTTTCATTTTCTAGCAAAATGATTTATCACGTGACAGTAATGATGAATGAGTTTAGTGAATGATTGTCAAGCAACTAAATCGGTGTTTGCGTAATATCGTCACAAAAGATGGATACACTACGGAATTTCCGGAGTTTAGGGGGAAAAAATCGCAAAGTTACCGTGTTAGCAAATTTGATCTGATTTCTCATTACCCATTGCAAATGAATGTCTGTGCAAAAAATGACAAATGGGGTGTATTATAATCCTGCAGTGTGTTCATTTAAACCCCCAATTTTTTGCCCACTGGCCGGGAGTATGTATAATCATACATACCTTCCGGTCCTGACTCAGAAACTGGCGAATTCTCGCAGCGCACACTGGGGGGATTCATAAGTCTGCAGTCATACAGAGTGACTGCAGACTTAACAGTTTGGACCGGACAACCCCTTTAAACATGGACGGCACACTGATGCCATCCATGCACTGTATGTGTTTTTCACGGACCTATAGATTTGTATTGGCCCTTGTCATCCGTGCTGCCGGTAAAAAGCAGACATGTCTCCGTGTGGTTTGCATGGACACATAATCCTTGTAAAAAAACAGACATGTGAGCAGCCCCGTAGGTTATAACGGATATGGGTGGGATCCGTGAAAATAGCAGATGTCACACTTACAGAAAACACGGACGTGTGAAGGAGACCTAAGTAAAATAATAGAAAAAAAAAAGAAATACAATCACATACGATGTTTTCATGTATTTTGTTTGTGGGAGGTGCAGTGACCAAAAAAGGGCAATTCTGGCATTTCAATTTTTTCTCATTGGGTAAATAATTTTGTATTTTAATATATCAGGCTTTTACGGACGCAACAATTACTAAATAGGCTTATTTTTAAATGGGGGGAAAAGGAGGGTGATTCAAATTTCTGTTTTTTTAATTCTTTAATTTTTTTTACTTTTCGCTTTATTTTTTTTGTCCTCAAAGAGGACACGAACATTTGATTGTTTATTCTATATGATACCATACTTCACTCTGAGGGTATGTGTCCACGTTCAGGAAACGCTGCGTGTTTGACGCTGCGTGGTGCCGCAGCGTCAAACACGCAGTGTCCAGATGTTCCAGCATAGTGGAGGGGATTTTATGAAATCCCGTCTCCACTATGCATGTTAACACGCATACGTCGGCCCTGCGACTCCGGACATGCTGCGCGTCTTTTCAGATCGCAGCATGTCCGTGTTCCTTGCGGTGACGCTGCGCCGCCGCAAGGAATAACACAGGGCCCTATGCGAGGGGTGTGATGATCCCGGATGTGTGCAATGAACACATCCGGCATCATCGCGTCACAGAAGGGGGCGGGGCTTAGCACCGAGCGGGTTTGCCGCTCCGACGATACCGCCGGCCATCCTGATCGTGGACACGTACCCTTAGGCTATGTTCACATGTTGTGATTTGCTGCATTTCTTTTTTTCTGCAGGAAAAACCGTCTTTCTTGGCAGTAAAGAAGCTGCTTACAAAAAGCAGGTTTTGCTGCATATTTGATGCGTTTTTGTTGTCTCTTATGCATACCGATAAAGTTTAGGCCCCCCCTCCAAAAAAAATCAAGATGCAACTACCTTAGGGTATATGCATAAGTAGGTGGGATGTCTGCGGATTTTTCCGCACCTTTTTTTGTAAATCCGCAGGTAAACTGCACGGCGGATTACCTGCGGATTTACTGAGGAATTACCATGGTTTTTGTGCGGATTCCACCTGCGGTTTTACACCTGCAGATTCCTATTATGGAGCAGGTGTAAAGCGCAGTGGAATCCGTACAAAGAATTGACATGCTGCGGAATGTAAACCGCTGCGTTTCCGTGCCATTTTTTCCGCAGTATGTGCACTGTGGATTTTGTTTTCCATAGGTTTACATGGTACTGTAAACTCTTGGAAAACAGCTGCAGATCCGCAGCGTCAAAACCGCTGCGGATCCGCAGCAAAATACGCAACGTGTGCACACATGGTTTTTGCACCAAAAACCCAGTAGAATCGGATACCTGCATTTATGCACTTACTCATTGCTTTCTAAAGGTGAAAAAACGCTGAAAGAGGCGACATGCTGCAGTTTGCAAAAAAAACGCAGCAGTTTTCCAAATTTCTGAAATCTCATAGCTTTTGCTGGTACTGAAAACTCAGCTTAAAATTTGCACTAAAAAAGCAGCAAAAAAATGCAAAGTGTGAACATGGCCTTACAGTGTATGATGAAAATCACAGTTTCCTACGCTGCCCTGCCTGTGAGTAGTCTTTATAGAAGCACCAAGATTGCGACAATCAGGGAACTCAGGAAGCCCCAATCGCGACTCATCGGCAAAACGCGGGATTGTGGGGGGAGATTGGCTGATAGGTTCCTATATGGACGCCCCAGCAAGATTGTGCCACCTTATTGATATTGTCAGAGGCTGAGTGGGTGATCGGAGCAATCTAGTTAGTGGCAGGTGTTGGCTGTAAACCCTGCCATGTGGTGAGCGGGTTTACTTAAATGCTTGTATTTAAGGCTAAAAAAAAAAAAACAAGATAAAAATTTGTAATTTGATTTAATTAAATATGTTGCACCATTTTAGATTTTACAGGCTCTTAGTTTCCTGCACATTTGACTTTGATGTGATCATAAATCAGATTAGAAGAGCTCAGAAAAAGACAGCTTAGGCTACTTTCACACTAGCGTCGGGAACAACCCGTCGCTGTGCGTCGGGCCGACGTTCCCGACGCTAGCGTGGTCTCCGCCGCACAACGGGGGCAGCGGATGCATTTTTCCCACGCATCCGCTGCCCCATTGTGAGGTGCGGGGAAGTGCGGGGAGGTGGGGGCGGAGTTTCGGCCGCGCATGCGCGGTCGGAAAAAGCGGACCGTCGGGAGCAAAAAACGTTACATGTAACGTTTTTTGCTCCCGACGGTCCGCTACCACACGCCCAAGCGTCGCAAAACGGACGCGACGTTTGGCAATGCGTCGCAAATGCGTCGCTAATGTTAGTCTATGACGAAAAAAACGTATCCAGCAAGAACTTTTGCTGGATGCGTATTTTCGGCAAAACGACGCATTTGCAACGTATTGCAGTTAACGCTAGTGTGAAAGTAGCCTTAGGGTATGTGTCCACGTTCAGGACGTTCGCATCAATCCCCGGCACTCGTGACCGCAGCATGCGGCTGTGTGTATTTCTATGAAGCTGAACGCTCCGCTCCCGAGTGCTGATTATTGAGGCGCGAGTTTCTCACATTGCATTCGCTAGTGTGACCCCGGCCTTAGGCACAAAATACCTGCATTTAGGCAAGGAGTAAAAAATTGTCCTTGAACATGGACAACCACAAACCTGTTATATCTCCTGACCTGTCTGCTAAATACAAGTATTCACCCCCCCCCCCAAACAAAACTGACCTTTCGTAGATTGTTGCTTTGTGCCGTTCCTCTGGGAAATGTAACAAATTGACAACTGGGCGTTACCAGCGGGATGTGTCTCATGTTGGCCAATCAGCTTGGCGCAGACATGCCCCTTTGACAGAGGGAGAAGGGTAACACCTATTTGGCAATTTATTCATACATTTCCAGGAGGAGTAACAGAGGGATGGCAGGCTGCAGTCAGGCAAGCCCCATATAATGGCGGAAACACCCGACCTCATTAGTTTTCCATGAAGACGACGTCTGAGCGCTTCGTATAATGGCGCAGACACGACTTACAGACGCGGTTACGTTTTTTTCATCCCGGCTATTACAATGGTGCGAAAATCCGCAGTGAAGTTCTCTGCTTGCTGTCGGTGAATGGAAACCCGTCCCCGGTCGTGCACTGCTCACATAAGCGCACGGCTCGTAACTATGGGCTGTAAATAAGTGAGCTGCACGTTGTCAGGGGTCTTCTTTATTAATTATTATTACAGATATCACCACAAATTACTTAAATCCCATTTCACAAATCCCAACGTTATTAATTCAGAGCTCTGCTGGTTCTAAGCCTGAGGTAAAATGAAAACTGCTGTCATTCACACAACAATGTGGTAACAAAATAAAAAAAAAAAAACCCTTTCCATGAGAGGAAAAAAAACCCACAATAGAACTACAACTCCCGGCAGGCATAGCGCTGTGACGTCACAAAAAGGCCCCGGATGTCGCTCTCTCGTCGCCCTTGCTTTGCTTTTTTTTTTCAATCACTTTATTAGGCTTTGTTATTGGACAACGTCACCTTCGACGCTAGTAATGGGCGTGGTTTATCACACGCATTACCAGTAAGGCGGTGCTTTGCTCAAAGTAGGCGGGGTTAGAGGCGGTTGCTGCGAGAGGAGGAGTCAGTTGGTGGAGAGTCACACACAGAGTCAGTCCCAGGCACCGGGAGAAGCCGGCCCTCTCCATCCATCACTACCCTGGTGGCTATGTTCACTGTGATACCGCTGTAGGCCGCAGGATACTAAACTCCAGGGGGAGCCTCTTCCCACACAAGCCCGCGGTACTGTACACTGCCCTGGCAGAGCCGAGCCAGGCCGCTCCCCTCCGCCGCCTCCCTTCTTCTCTGCGGGGTCCACACAAACCTTTATTGATGGTGTAGAGCATCTGGGAAGGTAAGTGTCTGGCGCCCCCTTCCGGTGAGGGAGTGAATGTGAAGGGTTGACCCTGCGGTGCTGACACCTAGTGGCCGGAGCTGGTATTACAACAGCAGCTCATGTCTGGCTGGGGGAGGCTGCTGCTTTCTGTGGATGTGTTTAATGCTCATTATTCCCCATTGTCCTCCTACCCTGCAGCCTACAAACAACTTTATGTATAAAGATGTGTGCACAATGTGATCGGTGCATTTTTGCTTGTAAATTTCCCACCTTGGAGTCAAAATTAGCAAAATCTAATAATTTTGCAGCCAAAACTGCAAGTTTACAAAAAAGCACTCAAAAGTTCATATATAATAATAAAAAAAAAAAAACACTTATGCCCTGTGTGGGAATGCTAGCCTGGCCCTTCACTGACCCTCTGCATGCCTTGCTTCAGATGATGACATCACGGGACCACTGCAGCCAGTCGTGAGCTGCAACAGTCACGTGATGAGATCCCGCTGCCATAGGAGGCAAGTATACAGCAGCTTAGGCCGACTTCCTGCCCCCTGGGTGATATCCTGCCTGTTCAGGGGCTTGTGGATGTTGCCCCAGGTACAGATTTATCCCCTTGCGTTTAGCGGTGTGAGATGATCGGCCTAGAAAATAAAGAATAAGAAGAAAATGTTGTTACTCTGTCGGATTTGGTTTATGTCGTATGTTTCTCTATGAGTCATGAACGTCAGTACGACTATTGACTCCTGTGTAGCGGTGACTGTCCGAGGCCTCCATTGCTCCTCCTGGTTCTGTGTTTCATACATGTCTTTTTTGGGGGAATAAGGAGAGTTAGATAAATCTGATTGTGACTTCCTTACGTTGTCGGGTTTCACCTTTGCTCGGTGGCACAGGATCTTGTTCACATTGAGATTTGTCGTACATTGTTTGCGGCCGGAGCAGTTGGTGACTTTGCAGCTTTCATGAGATTCCAGTGGCGGCCCTCAATAATCACGCGGAGTTCAGTGGAAAAGTGATACCTTTCGTGGATTCTTGAGGATTGTGATTTCATGTGGCCATATAGGTAAAACACCGATTGCTAGGGGCAATTTTTCAAAATAAGTTTTTGTTTTTCATGTAACTTTGTCTGGCACTTGATGATGACATGAGACAAGCTTTAGGCTATGTGCACACGTTGCGGATTAGCCTCAGGAATTTTTTGTGCGGATTCTGCATCTCTTGGCAGAAAATGCTGGTTCGGATTTCTTGCGTTTTTTTACCCCTGCGGATTTCTATAATGGAATGGTTTCAAAAACGCTGCAGATCCGCATAAAAGAAGTGACATGCTACTTCTTTTATTCCACAGCGTTTCCGCATGGAATTTTCCGCACCATTAGCACAGCATTTTTTTTTCCTCATTGATTTACATTGTACTATAAATCACTTGCAGATCTGCAGCGTTTCTGCACCGCAAAATCCGCTGCGGTTCCCAGGAAATCCGCAACGTGTGCACACACCCTTAGTCCTATGTGATGGCAGCTCTGCTCAGTTATTATATTGTTGTTGCGGTGGGACTTGCTTTTAACTTTCAAATCACCACTTTTATAACTTGTGGGAAAAAGAATGGACAATTTGTAGTAATAAAAAAAAATAAAATTGTATAATTGTTCTTATTTCTTTCTTCTCCATTTTTTAAAAACTGAAGGAGTCAGGCTGGGTGCCCACAATCTGGAAGTAGCAGCGCTTTGGACGACGCTACGCATGTTCACAATCGCTGGCGTTTCCACATGTGATCACTGGACCGTGCGGATTCACCGCGTCCAATACGTTGTACGGGTGACATTTCTCTTGTGGAGACTCACGTCTCCGCAAGAGAAATTGACATGCTGCGGTCTGGAAAGATGCTCCGCATGTCCGTCTCTGCAGGTAATCCGCGGGCCTCTCTGGTCGAATAGTGGACATGGGATTTCTTGAAATCCCATCCACTATGCTGTAACATCTGGCCGCTACATAAGTACACGGCGTCCAACCCGCAGCGATTACTGACGTTGGGCATGTACCCTTAAGTGGAACTTTTTTTTCCTAATGTTCTCTTAGCAATGGATCCGTTAAAAACTGAAATAATATGGATCATGTAGATGTGAATGACCGTTTCTGGTCGGCAATAACGGATGAGAATAGAACATGCACTGAGTTTAACAGAACGGATCTCTAGAATGTGAATAGTTTGAATAGTTCTGTTAGGCTCTGTTCACATACAACATTTTTGCAGCTTCCTCTTGGCAATAAAATACAACCTTTTCTTCATATTTTTTTTTTTTTTTTCAGATTTTTGGGGTGTGGAATGCATATGTGATTTGTCTATAGTACATTTCTAATAAAGTTACTTTTAATCACCAGTTATTCAGCAAAATGCAAAAGTGTGTGTTGTGCAGCGATTTTTAACTTTTTCATCGCTTTCTTTGGGTGAAAAAACGCTGAAAAAACTGACCTGCTGCAGTTCTCAAATTCAGTCTTGGGGGGAGGGAAACAAATGTGTGCATAAGATTTATTATTATTTCTCACATCTCATAGCTTTTGCTGGAACTGTAAAACACACCTTTTCCGCAGGAAAAAAGCTGCATGTGAACAGTGCCTTAAACCCTGTGGTCAACGTGCTGTTAGTTGATAGTTTGTTTGTTTTTTGTTTTTTTTTATAATTTTTACTTGAAAGTTTTATTAAGTAAGACAATCCACAATTTCAATGAAAGCGAATCGCATCCTGCATGCAGATTGGGCAAACAAAGCCGTTAATCATAAATGTGCTGTCAGTTTTAAAAACCGCAAACGGATGATGTGTGAATGTGCCCTAACAGAGCCCAGATACTGCCCGGCCCAAGCTTGTTTCTCAGGATTGATTACTCGCACCACTCCTCGCTCCTGGACAAATAGTAATGTAAATGAGCCGAGCCGCCCCGTCCTTGTGTTTGCGCTGCTGTCGTGTCTCGTCTCACGAGATGTAAATATTTTCTTAGAATATTAATATTGACATTGTGTCGCATCAGTGAAAATACTATTATTTATAAATGTGCTCAGGATCGTGTCCTCGCACTGGCACAGTCTGACTTTTATGTTTTTGTAAAAGTAAGTTACTGTAACTCCAATTTTCCCAGTGATATATTTGAAAGCTAAAAAAAAGTTTTATATAATGTTTTTAAAATTTTTGTTACTTTTCCTCTTTTTGCAATTTTGTAAACAATAATATATTTAGGGAAGGACAAACCTCAGGATGTAAGGGGCCTGTGATTTGGGCTTTTGCTTTTTGATCAGGTTGGTTTCACACGTCCCAATATGGACCCCAATGTGCAGATTGGCCGCGGGTCTCTTAACCCAAAGTAGACATCCTCATGTTTACCTATAAGGTTGTCGATGTTGTGTCCATACTTGGACCATGAATGTTGGACATGTTTTAACTGGGCCTTTATCTGTGGTTCCGTTTTTTCTCTTCTTTTTTTTTTTTTGTGCCTTTCGGTTGTAAAGTTTAGTCTGCATGAAGTCTTGCGATGTGATGTTGCACAACCACTATATGGCGCTGCTAAAATCGTAACTAATAAACTCGTCAGGACGAGGCCACATACACTAGAGTTCGTTACAATGTGGCAGTGGGCATCTTGTTGCTCAATCCTGGTCTTAATGGGATTAGTGCAAAGTTTGTAAGTGGTGCCATAGATTATGGAGACTTACAAGACTCTTTTTAGCTGTCCCATAGATAATAAATGAGGGGGGATACTCATTATTGACCTTCGCTCCATTCACAGTGCTCTTTTTGGAATCTGTGGGGGTCATATTGGCATGGACAGGCGTACTATTGTGCAGCTATACTGGGACCCAATATTTTAGGGGTCCCACTGTCAACTTAATAGCAATGTCCCCCTATCAATTACAAGTAGGGGCATGAGCTAATAAATGTCTTTGGTTCATAATAACTGGTGGATTTTTGGAGAAGTAATTTGATGATCTTACCGGGGGCCCGTTGCACAGGGGTGATCTACTCTCTGTGCCCATCTCTGGATAGCTTCCATGGTTGGGGCAGCCCCCTTTAAACTCTCCAGTGTATGTTGTGTATCACAAAATTCCTTGACCGTAAAGTTGACAAACTCTGGATAACTTTGCAGCAATTTGTGCTGTTCATGCGCCACGAGTAACCCACATGCAGAGAACGATGAAGATTGGGAAATCTGCATGCGTCAGGGTATGTGCACACGCTGCGGATTTTTCCAGACTGACTTTGGTAAATCCGCAGGTAAACCACACTGCGGATTTCCTGTGGAATTACCGCGATTTTTTTTGGCAGATTTTGTGCGGATTCCACCTGTGGTTTTACACCTGCGGATTCCTATTATGGAGCAGGTGTAAACCGCAGCGGAATCCGCACAAAGAATTGACATGCTGCGGAATAAAAACGCTACGTTTCCGCGCAGTATTTTCCGCAGCATGTGCACTGTGGATTTTGTTTTCCATAGGTTTACATGGTACTGTAAACGCATGGAAAACTGCTGCGAATCCGCAGCCGTCTTAATCCACTGCGGATCTGTAGCAAAATCCACAACGTGTGCACATAGCCTTAAGGGTATGTTCACACGTGGTGTTTTTGCTGCAGGAAAAAAAAAAGTTTTTTTTCTTCAGTGTATTTTTTTTATGCGATTACTTTTGTTTTTTCCCACCTTCATTATGATGTGTGAAAAATGCTGTAAAAACCTGAAAAATTTGACAACAGATGCATTTTATCCTAACTTCCAATTTATAATTTCCAACACGTCAGAACATAGGTCCAGTTCATGTGTAATGTCTGTATGGTGGGTATTCAGTGCTCACTGATTCACATGCTGCATAAAAAAAAAAAAAAAATAATTCTGCAGACATTAACATCAGCACCCTACGGACTCCGGGGACTTAAAATGTTTCCCCACCACCCCCGGTTGCATCATGGAATGTGGGATTCACAATAAAACAATGCTGGAATCTGTGGCGGGGTCCTGCGCCCTCTCTCGGCGGGGTCCTGCGCCCTCTCTCGGCGGGGTCGTCCACAGCATCTGTCACCTTTTGGACAGGTTCTGCACCTTCCGCACTGTACGAGCCGCTCTGTGTTACGTACAGGCCGTCAGCCCAATATTTCTCCTACCACCTTATGTGTAGAACAATAGCACTGACTCGGAGGCTCCGCGAGTAATTACAAGTGTTTTTATTCAAAACGATGACAGCATGTATTAAAAGCAAATGTGAAAATGTCAGCCGTGATTGTGACGCAGGCCTGCGAGAACGTGTACCAGCCCGGCTCTTTTATAGATGGGAGGAGAAGAGGTCACTTGCAGGCCATGGATTTCCTGTTTTCTATATGTAGGGTGATGATAGGGGGGTGAGACCTGTGGATGACGGTCATTTTCTTTGTGCCCATGTGTATAGATGGCATTTTTACATTTCCTGGTGCATTTTATTTTTACATATACTGTTGAGCCGTTACGCCTGTTTCCAAACCCTCCAAAGTTCTGCAAACTTTACTTATATTTTCTGCATCATTTTGTCTCCTAGTTATGTCCACTTCCTATGTGATGCTGGTTACTTATTAAAGAGGTGGTCCACTACATATTTAAAAAAAAAATAAAATAAAATAAAAAAAAATATATACTGTATAATGACCGCACATGATGCTGCATACTGTATAATGACCGCACATGATGCTGCATACTGTATACTGGCTGCACATGATGCTCCATACTGTATACTGGCTGCACATGATGCTCCATACTGTATACTGGCTGCACAGTTCTCCATACTGTATAATGATCCCACATGATGCTTAATACTGTATAATGACCCCCCTCCTGTATGCATGGCTCATATTCCCCCCTGTATGCATGGCTCATATCCCCCCCCCTCCTGTATGTACAGTTAGGTCCATATATATTTGGACAGAGACAACATTTTTCTAATTTTGGTTATAGGCATTACCACAACGAATTTTAAACAAACAAAACAGATGCAGTTGAAGTTCAGACTTTCAGCTTTCATTTGAGGGTATCCACATTAAAATTGGATGAAGGGTTTAGGAGTTTCAGCTCCTTAACATGTGCCACCCTGTTTTTAAAGGGACCAAAAGTAATTGGACAATTGACTCCAAGGCTATTTCATGGACAGGTGTGGGCAATCCCTTCGTTATGTCATTCTCAATTAAGCAGATAAAAGGCCTGGAGTTGATTTGAGATGTGGTGCTTGCATTTGGAAGGTTTTTCTGTGAAGTAAACATGCGGTCAAAGGAGCTCTCCATGCAAGTGAAACAAGCCATCCTTAAGCTGCGAAAACAGAAAAAACCCATCCGAGAAATTGCTGCAATATTAGGAGTGGCAAAATCTACAGTTTGGTACATCCTGAGAAAGAAAGAAAGCACTGGTGAACTCATCAATGCAAAAAGACCTGGGCGCCCACGGAAGACAACAGTGGTGGATGGTCGCAGAATAATCTCCATGGTGAAGAGAAACTTCTTCACAACAGCCAACCAAGTGACCAACACTCTCCAGGAGGTCGGAGTATCAATATCCAAATCTATCATAAAGAGAAGACTGCATGAAAGTAAATACAGAGGGTTCACTGCACGGTGCAAGCCACTCATAAGCATCAAGAAGAAAAAGGCTAGACTGGACTTTGCTAAAAATCATCTGAAAAAGCCAGCACAGTTCTAGAAGAACATTCTTTGGACAGATGAAAACAAGATCAACCTCTACCAGAATGATGGAAAGAGAAAAGTATGGCGAAGGCGTGGTACAGCTCATGATCCAAAGCATCCCACATCATCTGTAAAACACGGCGGAGGCAGTGTGATGGCTTGGGCATGCATGGCTGCCAGTGGCACTGGGTCACTAGTGTTTATTGATGATGTGACACAGGACAGAAGCAGCCGAATGAATTCTGAGGTATTCAGAGACATACTGTGTGCTCAGATCCAGCCAAATGCAGCAAAACTGATTGGTCGTCGTTTCATACTACAGATGGATAATAACCCAAAACATAAAGCCAAAGAAACCCAGGAGTTTATTAAAGCAAAGAAGTGGAATATTCCTGAATGGCCAAGTCAGTCACCTGATCTCAACCCAATTGAGCATGCGTTTCACTTGTTAAAGACTAAACTTCAGACAAAAAGGCCCACAAGCAAACAGCAACTGAAAACCACCGCAGTGAAGACCTGGCAGAGCATCAAAAAGGAGGAAACAGCGTCTGGTGATGTCCATGAGTTCAAGACTTCAGGTAGTCATTGCCAACAAAGGGTTTTCAACCAAGTACTAAAAATGAACATTTTATTTAAAATTATTGAATCTGTCCAATAACTTTTGGTCCCTTTAAAAACAGGGTGGCACATGTTAAGGAGCTGAAACTCCTAAACCCTTCATCCAATTTTAATGTGGATACCTTCAAATGAAAGCTGAAAGTCTAAACTTCAACTGCATCTGAATTGTTTTGTTTAAAATTCATTGTGGTAATGTCTATAGCCAAAATTAGAAAAATGTTGTCTCTGTCCAAATATATATATGGACCTAACTGTATGGCTCATATTTCTCCCCCCCCCCCCGTATGCATGGCTCATCTCTACACCCCCCCACGCTCCCATCTTGAATGGCGCGGCTTACCGTCCTCCTTCATCCCCCCTACCCTGTCCCCCGTCCAGGGGCTGACTGGCAAATTTTGGCCAGGGGGGCAAGCACACAGCAGTGGCCCATGAGTAGCGGCTCATCCTTAAAGGGGTTTTCGGATCTTATGTAAAGTCACTATGTGTGAATCCCCATATCGTGCGCACTGTGCGCTGTGAAGATTCTCTGGTGCCGGCAACAGGTGGTCTTGTGACCACAAGCATGCAATATATATATATTCCCAGCCACATTTCGACTAGACTGTTTTGGGCCTTGTTCAATACAGTTGCATTCGCCATGCAAGTCTAGTCGGCATGTGACTGCATGTATGCAAATCACAAACTTGCAGCCAGACACCCGCCAAATAACCACAGCTCTGCGAGCAATGTGAGATGCACAAGTCTGCAGTCACATAGAATGACACAGAGTGAATGCACCAATGACACACACGCCTAGCCCCACTGCATAATTACACACACGCACAGCCCCACTGTATAATGACACACGCACAGCCCCACTGTATAATGACAGGCACACACGCACAGCCCCACTGTATAATGACAGGCACACACGCACAGCCCCACTGTATAATGACAGGCACACACGCACAGCCCCACTGTATAATGACAGGCACACACGCACAGCCCCACTGTATAATGACAGGCACACACGCACAGCCCCACTGTATAATGACAGGCACACACGCACAGCCCCACTGTATAATGACAGGCACACACGCACAGCCCCACTGTATAATGACAGGCACACACGCACAGCCCCACTGTATAATGACAGGCACACACGCACAGCCCCACTGTATAATGACAGGCACACACGCACAGCCCCACTGTATAATGACAGGTACACACGCACAGCCCCACTGTATAATGACAGGCACACATGCACAGCCCCTGTTACCGCTCCTGTCACTGCGTGCCGCCACTCCTCCAGGTTCCAGCGCACCAGCTTCTCTTCTGGTGCAATGTCCCATCCTCCTGCCGCTGCGCGTCCCCGCCGCTCCTCTTCCAGGTCAGTGCGCTCGTCCTCAGATCGTCTCTTCACTTCCGGTATCTCGCTCTGTTAGGGGCATCCGGTGTTTGCGCAGGCTCTCTGGAATCATCAAAGGACGCATGCGTTCCTCTGCTATTCCTTCTTCCCCGGAGCTCTCCAGTGACAGCCAATCCGGGTAAGACTTCTCCTATAAGAGGCTGACCTTCCTGCTTTGCGATGCCTGATTGTCATATAGCCTCCGCTTGTGCATCTGGCCAGTTCGCTCTACCTGTGCTCTCTGTCTTTTGTGTACTGCGTAGTCTGAGCCTATTGTCCTTGTCCTGCCTGCTTCGCCCCTGTGTTTGTTGCTTTTTTTCAGTTAGCCCGCCGTACTTATTTAGTTCTTCTTTATTTCTTTTTCCCTGCAGCCTTCACCTGTCTCGGCTCCCCAGCCTCTCCGGTCTGACGTCCGTCTTCCTGGTCATGAGGTTCGGTCCTGCCTTCCCGATTTTCCTTTACTGTAGCGCAAACGTGTAGGGAAGAGAATGGACCCTCTTGACCGCGGAAAAGACCTACCCCTGGGCGAGCTGACCTTATGGACCCGACCCCTATACAGGGACCGTCAGGGGCAAGCCCAGAGGAGCCAAAACCACAGTAGCCGTACCAAGAGGGGCGGCTCTAGAGAGAGAGGAAACAAGAACAGAGGGGAAAATGCCGAAGGAGGGTGGAGAACAAAAAAGGAAAACCGGGAAGGCAGGACCGAACCTCAGGACCAGGAAGACGGACGTCAGACCGGAGAGGCTGGGGAGCCGAGACAGGTGAAGGCTGCAGGGAAAAAGAAAGAGGAACTAAATAAGTACGGCGGGCTAACTGAAAAAAAGCAACAAACACAGGGGCGAAGCAGGCAGGACAAGGACAATAGGCTCGGACTACGCAGTACACAAAAGACAGAGCACAGGTAGAGCGAACTGGCCAGATGCACAAGCGGAGGCTATATGACAATCAGGCATCGCAAAGCAGGAAGGTCAGCCTCTTATAGGAGAAGTCTTACCCGGATTGGCTGTCACTGGAGAGCTCCGGGGGAGAAGGAATAGCAGAGGAACGCATGCGTCCTTTGATGATTCCAGAGCGCCTGCGCAAACACCGGATGCCCCTGACAGAGCGAGATACCGGAAGTGAAGAGACAATCTGAGGACGAGCGCACTGTGACCTGGAAGAGGAGTGGCGGGGACTCGCAGCGGCAGGAGGATGGGACATTGCACCGGAAGAGAAGCTGGTGCGCTGGAACCTGGAGGAGGAGCGGCACGCAGTGACAGGAGCGGTAACAGCCCCGCTGTATAATGACACACACGCACAGCCCCGCTGTATAATGACACACACGCACAGCCCCGCTGTATAATGACACACACGCACAGCCTTGCTGCATAATGACACACACGCACAGCCCCGCTGCATAATGGCACACACGCACGCAGCTCACACGCAGCTCACACACACACACGCAGCTCACACGCAGCTCACACACACACACACACACACACACGCAGCTCACACACACACGCAGCTCACACACACGCACGCAGCTCACACACACACACACACGCAGCTCACACACACACACACACGCAGCTCACACACACACACACACGCAGCTCACACACACACACACACACACGCAGCTCACACACACACACACACGCAGCTCACACACACACGCAGCTCACACACACACGCAGCTCACACACACACGCAGCTCACACACACACGCAGCTCACATACACACATGACACACACACAATCTCCTCTGTGATGCAGGGGCGGCTGATGCCCATGTGCAGCTCTTCAGTTTCTCCTGCTCACAGCTCTGCACTGTCCCGGCACCTCCCCCTTCTCTCCTTCTCTGCCGGGATACCAGATAAGAGCAGGAGAAGCCGGAGCTCCGTGCACACACAGGCCGGTATGCTGAGTCGCTGACCTTTCATCTTGATTGCTGCCGGCTGTGTCCCTCAGCGTGGCAGCGCCGCACAGGGGGCGGGGTCGGTCGGGAGGTGACCCAGCTTTTATAAAAAAAAAAAAAAAAAAAAAAAAAACAGCCACAAACCTTACTCAGGTGCCGCCCCCTGCATTGTCCCCGCCCTAGGCACGTAGTGCGGGACAACTAATGTCCCGCCCGGGATCCCGGGGCTGACTGTCAAAATCAGGACAGTCCCGCGGGATCCGGGACGGTTGGGAGATATGCCGATGGGTACAGCTCATTGCGGAGGGATAGTTTTTATGCTTTTTTTATTTAACTAATAAACTAATTTAACTAATAAAAACGAAGTACCTTAGGTTATTTACATGCACTGTTTGTGCATGTGCACACGTTGCGGATCCGCAGCAGTTTTCCGTGCGGAGTACAGTACCGTGTAAACCTATGGAAAACCAAATCCGCAGTGCACATGCTGCAGAAAATTCCACGCAGAAACACTGCGGTTTATTTTCCGCAGCATGTCAATTCTTTGTGCGGAATCTGCAGCGTTTTACACCTATTCCATAATCGGAATCTGCAGGTGTAAAAAACGCAGGCGAATTCCACAGGGAATCTGCTGGGTGTTTTAGATGCGGTAAAACTGCATCATCTTTATAGTCACATGCGTAGTAAGTGCGGAAACACCGCTTACTACACATGTGAACAAATTTAAATAATGTCTTACCTTGTTTCAGCCGGAAGTTCGCGTCCACTGCAGTTCTTGCGATGAGATCAGCTGACTGAGAACTGCCGTGCACGTGACCGCCGGGGTTATCTCCGGTCACTAGCTAAGTTCTCACGGTCAGCTGATCGTGAGAACTGCATTGCACTACAAGCTCTGCTGTGTCTGGAGGTCAGGCTGGATGGTGACATATTGCCACTGTTCAGCCCAAGGCATCCAAATGTAGCAGAGCTGGACTCGTTGTGGAACATTCGGTAATTGGACTACGTCGGACAGGGAGTATTTGTGTTGGTTTATTTTTATTTTTTTTGCAGGAGATGGAGGGCGTCGGGGATTAGGCGATGCAGTAAGTATGGTTAATTAAGATTAGTAAAGGATTTTATTCTGGCCGTGTCTTTATTTACCATACAACTATAGGATTAGTAATGGAAGGGTGTCTTATAGACGCCTCTCCATTACTAATCCGTGAGCTTGATGTCACCGGACAGTACACAGGTGACATCAACCCCACTTGCCACCGTTACAGGGCAAGTGGGAAGAGCTGGGTAAAGTGCCACAATTGGCGCATCTTTGGATGCGCCAATTGTGGGGAGGCTGTGGGCTGCTATTTTTAGGCTGGTGAGGGCCGAAATCCATGGAACTCGTCAGCCTGAGAATACCAGGCCACAGCTGTCTGCTTTTTCCTTGGCTGGTTAACAAAAATAGGGGGACCCCATGCCATCTTTTTTGGAGGGGATCCCACTATTTTTGCTAGCCATTCAAGGAAAGCAGACTGCTGCGGCCTGGTATTAGCAGGCTGGTAAGGTTCATGGATATTGGATCCTTACCAGCCTGAAATACCAGCTCCAGTAGTCTGCTTTTACTCTGGCTGGTTAACAAATATAAGGGGACCCCACGCTATTTTTTTAAAATTATTTATTTATTTATTAAAGATAAATGTGCTTTCCTCCACTTGCTGTGTTGTGTATGTCCAGATGTCACAAGATTCTGCATTATTTAAATTCGCACACATGCGAAGAAAGCTGCGTTCCCACACATGTGACTAGGAAGATAATGCTGTTTTACCGCATCTAATGAAAGTATATGCTTCTACAGTCAGTAAACGCTGCAGGTTTGATGCTGCGTTCATCCGCAGCGTCCAACCCGCATCGGCCAGATCTTACAGCATAGTGGATAGGATTTCAAGAAATTCCATCTCTACTATGCGTGCACGGATGCCTCCGTCCAATGCATTGAGCGCTGTGATTCCGTACGGTTCAGTGAACATCCGTGGAATCACCTGCGTTCAAAAGCCGGCAGTGCTTTGGACGCAGCAGACATGTGCTGCCGGTTCCTGACTGTGGGAACATACCCTATGTGTAATTTACACAGTGGAGACTGAGCGTCTCCACTACATAAATAGACATGCTGCAGTCTGGAAAGACGTGCCGCATGTCTGTCTCTGCGGGTGATCCGCGGGCATCGGTGCACGCATAGCGGGCATGGGATTTCTTCAAATCCCGTCCACTATGCTGTAACATCTGGCCGCTGGGGGTTGGACGCAGCGGATGTACGCAGCCTCCAACCCACAGCGTCTACTGACCGTGGGAACATACCCTGCAAACAGGAAATCACTTTTTTCTTTTTGCTTTTTTTCCTTCCCAGAAGCCAACTTTCAATTGGCTCTATTTCAAGTGACAAAAAAAACACCTGCAATGAAAAAACACCTCAAAAATGCATGTAAAAAAAGCATCAAAAACGCAGGTGACCTGCCTGAGAGTGACCTCAGATTCAGATTTGGTGCAGATTTCACCTGCGTCAAATCCTGAGCAAATACTGAGGCATTCCTGACCATGGAAACGTACCCTAACAAGAACAGGTTTTGTATGCAAATTAAAAAAAAAAAAAAAAAAAAGGTGCGTGTGAACCCATCCTTAGACATGACAAAAGTGTAGTGTTCTGAGGGCTTGCTACAATATTCAATCTAGATTCCGTGGTGATTCGCTCACAACTGTATCTGAACTGGAGAAATGAGGTCTATGTAAGGCCAAGAACAGGAATCTGATCCAGTAGTCAGAATAATACAATGAGACCGCTTCCAAACAAAATCCAATGTTCGGGGTGGTCCTATAGTCAGTCTGTCTAGTAATAAAACCTTATTATATAGCGAACAGCCGACTCCAGTGTGAATAAGGGCAGAGCATCGGGATGTAACTTCATTTGTATAGGACCTCACCTCTTTGATTTAGAAAAAACCTGGTTCCCCCATAAAAATAACATTTTCTTAAATCGTGTTGTTCCTTTATTCTTCCTGGAAGTTTATGACTAAATTGAGAGCTGGGTGTTACCTGTAGGGGGCATGTCCCTTCACATTCCAACACTGTCCAATCAGCAACCAGAAGTGCTGTAAGGACACGCCTCTTTAACAACATTACCACCCAGTTGTCAGTTCATTTATGTCTAGGAGGAATAACAGAGGAGCGGCACAATGCAGATTTGTAGCAACAGATGCTCCAGAATTATTTTCTGTAGAACTTACTAGACAGACTTGTCGGGCGTCTTACGATGCTGCCGTTGGGATCTCACCCCTCCGCTTCTCCGCTTGCTACGTGTAGCATCTTGTGTGGTGGTTTCATAAGAAACAGGGTACATGTTAGTTTTCTTTGTCCTTTGCTGTTTACACCTCCAGGTTTTCCCATCTTTGTACTGTACGTCTTTCCCATTGATTTCCTCTCTTGCTCGGTTTGACTCATTGACTATGTCGGGGGTAGGATTAAATCCACACGGGGGCCGGGTTGGGCCTGCAGGCAATCAGTTGACAGCTATGCTTTAAATCAACGCTGATGGATTTCAATATGTGAATTCAGATGAAGCCTATCTGCTGCCTTCAGATTACTGCCGACTCCTCCGTGAAGGATAAAACCGGCCAAGTTATAAAATTCTCAGCACTTATCACATTAACAAAGCCACCTTCGTGTCTGGTGCAACCCGGCCATTTTGTCAGGTTGTAACCAATATTAATCAGAGCCGATGCTCTTCCCGAGTTTGCACTGCCAATACTATTGGGAAGCTAGGGAGACATGGACGGGACGAGACGAGACCTCGGCGGCTTGTGTGCATGTGCGGGGAGAGTGCAGTGAGCCACTGTCCTGCCTCCGCCGGTGGCCTGCAACCCCCGAGAACAGAAAATTGGCCATTGATATTATATAATATAATAATATTAATATATATTTTGGTGGTGTCTTAGACATAAGATGGTCCTGACAATCGGGGGCACAGACTGCTGCTCATGCGCCAGCGTGGAAACACGTGCATGTGCAATGCTGTGTCCCGGGGGGCAGTACAGTCATTGCCATGGGTAGAAATACGCATGGTATACTGCAGAGAGGCGGAACGCCCCAACAGTCCTGAAAACGATGGGGGCCACAGTGCTGACTCCACAGCCCCTTAACTGTCTTTCCCTGCCCATCAGCGCCCTGGCCACCCCTTGTTTAGCATGGTACAGCACAGCTTTATGAAGTGCCATATGCCAATCGTGGAGGTATGGCTGACTTTGAGTCAACCAATACAAGCCTATGGGTCCTTGAAAAAAAATCGACAACGATTTTCATGGACCGTCATGTAGAAGGTGGTAGGACTTTTTTTTTTTTTTCTCCACGTATGAGAAAAAACTGATTCTCAGACCAAACTCTGAGCAAAGTCTGATGAAGATACATTTTTCTTGTACATGATGTCTGAACGAAGCCATAAGCCGCAGTCGGAGGAGTCTGGTGTCGCCTCTCATAGAGGGCATAGACGCTCTCAGCCGAGCAGAGTTCGGTTTGCCGTTCTGAAATAAAGCTTTTGTGATGTCTTTTGTAAGTACACCTCCTTAAATTCAATCTCTGTTAATCAATAGAGACTTAAAGAGCAGGTTGGAAAACGTCGTAATGGAAAATTAATGGTTCCATTGTTTGATCCGTAAGATTAGCTAAACACCGCACTGACGGACACAATACAACTCAGTGAGGACTAACAAAAAAATTAAGTAAAACCAATGAAATGAGCCGGAACATACGTTGGTATAAATGCAGTGTGTAGGAGCGCGTTCACACTGTGGCCGTTTAACAGACAAAACCCAAGATAAAAACAAAATGAGCAAATACCCTGTTCTCATATTTTTATGGTCCTGTCTCTGGTATTTAAACCTCACCTTGTGTCAGCCGACCTCAGTATAGGTAAGGGCAGAACAGGACCGTGTTCCTACACATTGCACTTATACTAACTTATGTTCCGACTCATTTATTTGTTTTTTTCTGTAGTTTCTTGCACTTTGTAGAAACAGGGGTGCGGCGGCTCCTCTTTGAGCTGGCTTTTTGTCTAATATACCGTATTTTCCGGCGTATAAGACGACTTTTTAACCCCCGAAAATCTTCTTAAAAGTCGGGGGTCGTCTTATACGCCGGGAATCGACTTGTACGCCGGTGTATATGGTGGGTGGGGAGGGGGAGTGATCCTGATGACGAGGGGGCGTCTCACAGGAAAGTGAGTAATCCCCATTACCTTATCCTAGCGGTGCAGCGTGGGGGTGTCAGTGCTGGGAGCGGCGGCAGCTGCTGTGTTCTGGTGCGGCGGCTCCTCTTCTGTGTGGGGCCTCTGTGCTGTGAGGTGGCGGCGGCAGCGGCGTATCTTTATCCAGTTGGGGCTCCTCCGGCATCTCCTTAGCCCTGGAGGCCCCGCCGCAACTCCATCGGTGCAATGTGGTGGCCTCCGGGAAAATGGCCGCTGCTCAGATTCAGATCTCGTGTCCCGAGATTTCGGGACGAGATCTGAATCTGAGCAGCGGCCATTTTCCCGGAGGCCACCGCATCGCACCTATTGAGCTGCCTCCGGGAAAATGGCCGCTGCATTGCACTCATGGAGTTGCGGCGGGGCCTCCAGGGCTAAGGAGATGCCGGAGGAGCCCCAACTGGATAAAGATATGCCGCCGCCACCGCCACCGCCACCGCACAGCACAGAGGCCCCACACAGAAGAGGAGCCGCCGCACCAGAGCACAGCAGCCGCAGCACCAGAGCACAGCAGCCGCCGCACCAGAACACAGCAGCCGCCGCCACTCCCAGCACTGAGACCCCCACGCTGCACCGCTACGATAAGGTAATGGGGGATACTCACTTTCCTGTGAGACGCCCCCTCGTCATCAGGATCACTCCCTCCCCCCCCCAAAAGGCACATATTCACCGGCCCTATAAGACGACATAGGGTGTATAAGAAGACCCCCGACTTTTAAGAAGATTTTATATTTTAACTGGTAAAGTTGGGGGGTCGTCTTATACGCCCAGTCGTCTTATACGCCGGAAAATACGGTAGTTTCCAAAGGGCAGGTGTCTGAACTGTTGGGGGCCTGGTCCTGCTCTGTCCCATCTATACTGAGGTTGTCTGATATATGGTAAGGTTTTAGTACTAGAGAAAGGACCATCCTGATTGGGTACACCTTGTCGCGGTGGGATGGCTTTTATGCTTTTTTGATCAAAATAGTGTTAGCGAAGTATCCTTACATAGTGATTATTGTCCTACCAAACCCAAACAGAAGCCTTGATAACTGTTAATACATATTCTAATGACCGGAGACACAAATATGACTATCCAGTGATTGTCTGCAGCGGTCACATCCTGTAGTCCTGCCAATCCCGAGGCACAAGGCAAGCACAGCTCATTTTCTTATTTTTATGCAGAGGATGCCGATTAATAATAAGTGTTGAAGTGTATCTGCCTTTTTAACTGGTTCGAACTAGACCCTGCTCTTCCAGTTATCGATTTTCAGTATCGACGTCCTGTATCTGACTGCCATGTTTATAGTTCAGAGCTTCGCTGTCCTCATTCCTCACGTCATCATTATCTGAAGGTAATAAACATATTTTTACATGTCGTCATGTGTTTTTTTTTTTTTTTTGTTCCCAATTCTCACTAAACTATCAACGTCTATTCATACACATTTATATTGAACAGTAGGAACAGAAATGAGACAGGCTATGGGAATGGAAGTACTGTGTGTGTGTGTGTGTGTGTGTGTGTGTGTGTGTGTGTGTGTGTGTGTGTGTGTGCATGTAATGCATATATATTTATTTTTTGTTAATCCACTGGTCACTCTACTTTGTCAACTTGATTTCACTTGATAGATCATAATTATCTTGTCTTACCCTTGAAAATTTCTCAAATTTTCTTTTTGTCTATGTCTGCATATCTGAGGGTCTCTGTAGCAGCTGATGGTCTCCAATGGATTACAGGAAGTTGGGGAGGGTCTTTGGTTTCGTACAGGAAGCGCGGGCGGGTCTTTGGTTTTGTTCAGGAAATGGGCGTGTCTTTGGTTTTGTATAGGATGCACGGGTGGGTGTTTGAATTTGTACAGGATGTTGGGGAGGATCTTCGGTTTTGTACAGGAAGTGCGTGTGCTTCTTTGGTTTTGTACAGGAAGCGTGAGCTGGTCTTTGGGTCCGTACAGGAAGCACGGGCGGGTCTTTGGTTTTGTACGGGAAGCGCGGGCCGCTCGTTGGGTCCGTACAGGAAGCGCGGGCTGGTCTTTGGGTCTGTACAGGAAGCTGGGCGGGTCTTTGGTTTTGTACAGGAAGAGCGGGATGCTCGTTGGCTCTGTACAAGAAGCGCGGGCTGGTCTTTGGGTCCGTACAGGAAGCCGGGCGGGTCTTTGGGTCCATACAGGAAGCCGGGCGGGTCTTTGGGTCCATACAGGAAGCTGGGCGGGTCTTTGGTTTTGTACAGGAAGAGCGGGCTGCTCATTGGGTCTGTACAGGAAGCGCCGGCCGCTCGTTGGGTCCGTACAGGAAGCGCGGGCTGGTCTTTGGGTCTGTACAGGAAGCTGGGCGGGTCTTTGGTTTTGTACAGGAAGAGCGGGACGCTCATTACAGCGGGATGCTCGTTGGCTCTGTACAAGAAGCGCGGGCTGGTCTTTGGGTCCGTACAGGAAGCCGGGCGGGTCTTTGGGTCCATACAAGAAGCCGGGCGGGTCTTTGGGTCCATACAAGAAGCCGGGCGGGTCTTTGGTTTTGTACAGGAAGAGCGGGCTGCTCGTTGGGTCCGTACAGGAAGCGCGGGACGCTCGTTGGGTCCGTACAGGAAGCGCGGGATGCTCGTTGGGTCTGTACAGGAAGCCGGGCGGGTCTTTGGTTTTGTACAAGAAGAGCGGGCCGCTCGTTGGCTCTGTACAGGAAGCGCGGGCCGCTCTTTGGCTTTTTGCTCCTGTTCTCCTGTCTGTCTGCATAAAAGCATAGCAGAGGCAGTCTTTCGGTTCAGAGTAGGCAAAACAAAGATGATTGAGGTGCAATGCATGCTGGAAGGAAAGCTCATGCACCCATTGTGCTGGCAGAACTCTAGTGAAAAGAAAGCCCGCCCCCCCCCGAATAATCGATCCTGGGTTATACAGAGTCCTTGAACATAGACTGGTTTTCGTGGTGATGTGTAATGTTGAAAGTGTCGAATGTCAGGGAAGACAGAAGAGTCCAGTGATGAGGAAATGTAGACGTTCCTGAGGACAGACAGGCTTGGCTTCTAACGTAGTTGATGTACATATAGTTTTTCCTCGATAACCTTTGTCCACTCTTCTCCGTGCTGAGTGACAGAAGGGTGAGGATGATGAGGAATCCATAGATGGTGCAGGTTTTGTTCTCGCCAGGCTTGGCTGGATATTGATTTGGTGTTTATGGTGCGGGGCTGCAGAACTGGTTTATTTTATATTCTCGTAACTCCATGTTTATCTTGCTTTTATGACGACTTGTAAACGTCTTGGAGTTGTCTTTGAGTATAATTTAGTCTGGGTTCAGCTCTGGGTAACGTGCCAGTGTAACGCGAGTGTTTATGGGGGAGGCAGACGTGTATATAAATGCCATGGCGTTAGTTACGGGCTGGGGTCTTACAAACTGTTTTTGCTGCTAATTTGTATCCAAATGTCATGAGTGTATCCAAAGCATAGGAGACCTCTAAAGACGAGACGGACAGGTCTCTGCCCTGCTATGTATGCCTACTAGCAATAATGAAAGAATGTTCAATCCACAGTTTTGAGTCCAGTCTCCTGGCTTTACTCCTTCCCTCACCACAATGAATGACATATTGGTATTACGTGAGTCATTCTTTTATTATATGGTGGCCACATCAAGGAAAATGGCTATCTGGGAATAGGTTTCCCTAGGAAAATCAGCATATTGCTGGGAGAGGCTGCATTTCAAGGAGTTAATCCATAAAGAATAAATAATATATGATCGCTGTTGGTCCAGGTCCGGATCCTGAGAAATGGGAGCACAAATTCCTTTTTTAGAAAGTGGTAATGAGCAAGCGACAGTGAATAGTACAAGGATTGCACATGCTCAACAAAGCTCCATTCACACAAGGGACTTTGAGGCTGGCACTTTTGTCATTGGTGGGGTCATCTCCCTGGCATTTATGTTTTTATTATCTAGCCTGTGAATTGGTGATATGTTCCTTAAAAGGAGGAGGTCATAAGAAAGTGACTTTTTTAGACTTCCTGTTCCCTTCATGAAGAGTTTCCAGCTGAGGTAGGATTACAATGACAGATACCGTAACTCCTCTATACACCGCTGATACTACAGGATCCACCAATCAAAATAGGTGATGTCACAGCTCGCCTCCTCCTTCTCCCTTCAGTGACATTTGTATACACATTAGACACTTAAAGGGGTTGTCCACTACTCGGCCAACTTTATCCAAATCCCTATCCCCCTTCCCAAGTCATAATACTTATAATCCCCTTAAGTGCCAGCGCAGTTCCAGTAGTGTCAGCACTGGTCCTCAGGCCACCATGTCCGCGATCCCTGCAGCCGATCAGCACTGACTACCCTCACCCCTGCGGAGGTAGTGAGCCCTGTTGCTGCCCTCTCACTTCTTCCATTGCCAATTATGTCCATAGGAGAGGAGAGTGAAGCCATCGCTGATTGGCATCCCCGGGAGAGTACGGTAGGTGCCGACAATGCTGGAATACCATTATTTTACTAGGGGGTAAAATAGGGATTCAGAAGGGGTTGTCCGAGTAATACACAACTCCTAAGTGCAAATAACCGGGTGAGAGCCTGTTAATTGTGGCATGTGTTGTTTCTTGAAACGGGAAGTTTGAGTCTAAATGTGCCCCAGTGGCCAGTGTGAATATCGCAAGATTGCTATTTTTATTCCCAGAGGAGCATTGCACAGCAAATAAGCCTCCTTACCTTGACAAGCCAGAGCTGGTATGTCACCCTCCATAAGGAGAAACGTTACCCCTTAGACCCCAGTCCAGAGCCTCTCACCTAGCCGAATCAGTTCTCATGCTTTGCACTGACGAGTGCCAACAGCCCGAAACACTGTGCCTGCGAATTGAGATACTGATTTGGCTTTTATCCTAAGTCATATTGCACAACTCGTTGAAGGGTTGATTGTGACTTGCAGGATCGCTACTTCCAACAGGTGGCGCTATAGAGTTAAGTCCTCTTTTCTCTGAAGAGGCAATTTGCATATTTTTAATCAAGTAAGTGATCTGCAATAAAAAGTGCCTCCCTCCCAAAAAAACAAAACAAATATATGTATATTTAATTGTGTGTATGTTCAACACTAAACAATAGGTCATTTTGTGAATTTATCTTAGGAATTCGCCTTTTAAACTCCACTTATGTTTATTACCTATGTAGTCAACTGGAATTACATACTGCTCCTTGTGGCCAAATCATGAACTGCAGCAAGAAATCACAACAGAGATTCCAATTTAACCATATATTAGCAAATCGCATTTGTACATGTTGAAAAATTGGAATAAAATTTCCTAATGGGAACGGGATTTATTTGCAGTAAATGCTGAGCGTCTTTACATTGCAGCGGTGGGAGCCCTGTGATTGCTATGAATGAGATTCCAGCTCTAGGTATGTCACACTAGAAGAAGAAGAATGCAACTGGATCAAGATTCTGGATGCATATCTATAGCACAAAGGATAACCTTGCAAACAGCCTCGGGGATTACGCTGATTATTCTTCGTATGAATGTGAACACATTTGGCCATGTTGGATTTGGATTTCTTCTGTTTTTTAATGCAGTTGCAGAGCTTTCTAAATAATATGTACTGGGCTCTGACAGTGCGAAGCAATCATTCTGCATTATCCAGTTGGCTCTGGTACTCTGGAAGGATGGAGGCTAATTAACCGTGTCAGGGCTTGCATCTGTAGCCGGCTTTGATTGAGATGGCAGCGCTCCTGTTCTACCTGATTCTGCTTCTGCCTTTCTTCTCCGCACACAAGAACACTCCAGCTTTGCCAGAAATCCTTATCTTTCATGGGACTTATTGAGCACCAGTTAATTATGTTGCATGTAGTCTATCCGGGATAAAAGGATGCATGCAGGTAGAGGACGGTATTAACATGCACGTCGCCTCTCCCAAGGAAGAAAAAAAGAAAAAAAAAAGAAAAAAAAACTTATTTTTTTTTAAGGCAATATCCAGGAGATTCATTAAAATTTTAAATGCAGATTTTCGCAGTCAGGAGTTATCGGTGTCGTGTCCGAGGGGCTGCGTGAACTTCAGTAAGGTGTGGTGGTGTATCAATTACACAAATATCATAGTGGGCAAATCCGTTGCCATTAAGGAGAAATGTTATCTCTCAGCCGTTCGTTTATGGATGCTGCTAGATTTGTTAATGAGGTGCAATTCATTATTTAAGCAAAAACGATTTGTCGTGGCTGCTCTCCGGCATCCCTGATTAGTAGGGGTAGATATGGCGTCATACCGGCATGGCCGCTCGACCAGGGTCCTGCTAATTGCTCAACTTCCTAAGAGACTCCGCTTTAAAATGGAAAAAAATATGGTGTCTTTTTTCCCAAAATTGTGCCACACCTGTCCATAGGTTGTAGCTAGTATTGTATTTCAGCTCTGTTGAAATGAATGGGGCCCAGTGGCAATAATAAAAATAAAAAAAAGGTTTGTTTGTAGTCTGTAGCCATGGCAACATATGGATCTTCATTGGTTCCACATACATTTTGAAGTAACCAGAGAATGCAATTGCAATAGTCTACGTAGCCTCAAAAATCCTGAGCCTACCTGTAAAAGAATGACTGTTCAAACCAAGCACAGGTGCGCTCGGTGCATCATGGTGTGGCCAAAACCGCTCAGTGCACCTTCCCAGCTACTTGATTGCCTTCTTTCTCCATCCTTCTTTTGCTCCTGTATAACCAGTCAAGGAAGAAAAGTGTGGTGATTGGTGCAAAACAAACAGGAGTAAAAGTGCCCTGAGCAGCTCGGCCACGCCAGCATTTTCTGATTGCTGGAATCGCAGGGCACTCCAGAGCCACTTTTTTTGGATTGACGGTGATAATTTCTGGTGGGTCTTCCCTTCCCTCATTTCTTTCATTCTCTTTTATTATCGGCTCCCAGTGACTGTACTTGTCTGTAACACTCGCTCCTCCAGTCATTTTTTTTGGACTTGGCGCTTACAGCTGCCGACTTTCCTACAAGTGGAAAATGTGCACACAATGAGGGCGAGAACCGGTTCCAAGATTTTTCGTCCGGCACCGCCGCGTTGTACCTAAGGCGCTAATGATCTCGTTTATATGAACTGTTGCTGTTTTATGGGAAGGACATCGCTGTCATTAACATGCCGGCCTGGAAATGAGGAGTTAATGGCGGGCGCTCCCGGTGCAGTGTATTTCTGCTCCTCTGTGGCGCTGTGCTAAATTGGGCCTGTTTTGGATTAGCTGGAATATATTGCAGCAGGAATAATGAATGCGGTGGATGGGCTTTCTGCCGTTATCAAAATCCATTAACACGTTTTTCTGCGCTTGAGCGCCTTTCATTGTTCATTTTTATGGTTCGTGCCGTCGCAGTTTTACGGAATAATATCCACTTTGCTGATACAACTGTTTCTGAGCTCTCGCAACACAACGAAGATACTTCACCAGAAAACATTTGCCTTGTTTTTTGGACTTTGTGTCTGCTTTAACAGCTTTGTCTTTTGGAGATGCAACTAGAAATCTCTTTATGCAATGGAGTTCTGTCCAAATGGCCTCTTATATTCAAAACGGCGCCACTTTTGTCCAGTGGCTGTGACTGGTACTGCAGCTCATCTCCATTCATGTTTTTCAATACCAAGGCCATAATGGTGGTGTATCCCAGGGAAAAGAAATCTAAATTTGGATAACTGCAGCAATGATCGCTGTATTTTCTAAAGATTACCTACTTTCGAATAAAGCCTTTCCTCACCCCTCGACCTGCTACATCTGTTTCCTCTCTTTCCAGGTCATCACTTTCCACTTGACAAGTCACTGTGATTGGCTGCAACTGGTCACATGTCTGTGTGTTGGGACGTCATTCCTGTATCAGGATGTACAGGCCGGCGGGGGATCGGAGTAATGGGAATAGCCGGGATGAGTATCACTTTTTGAAATGGACAGTCCCATTTTAAGGCGAAATTTTTAAATGTAGCAAATGTATTTATATATGCATTTATCTTTTTTTCTTTTTTTTTTTTTTTTTTTTTTTTAACTTTCCATACAGATTTCACTTTTAAAAGAGCTGATCCTTTTATAAAAAAACAAAAAAACAACTAGCCAAAAGAAATGTATTGCCTACTCAATCTCTAAACCTTTGGTTGTCTGCGCCAGGGCTAGAAGTGGCGGCTTCTTGTCCATCAGTCACCTGATCTTGCAGCCAATCATTATAATAATAATAATAATCTTTATTTTTATATAGCGCTTAACATATTCCGCAGCGCTTTACAGACATTATCATCACTGTCCCCGATGGGGCTCACAATCTAAATTCCCTATCAGTATGTCTTTGGATTGTGGGAAGAAACCGGAGAACCCGGAGGAAACCCACGCAAACACGGAGAGAACATACAAACTCCTTGCAGATGTTGTCCTGGGTGGGATTTGAACCCAGGACTCCAGCGCTGCAAGGCTGCAGTGCTAACCACTGAGCCACCGTGCTGCCCTATCAATCATTAGCCTCCGCTATCACAGACATCCAGACTGTATTCGTATATAGTGTAACTGCTACATTTTTTTTTCTGCTTCCTTTTGTCTACATTTTCTCTTATTTATTGCGTTTTGCTGCTTTTTTTTTTTTTTATTGCGTTTTTTTGGTGCAAATTTGAAGTGTTTTTTGTTACTTTTTTATGTTTATACAGGTACCAAAAACCTTTTGGTTCTGCACTTAAAACACAACTGTCTTTTCAGGCTACCCGTAGAAGCTTCTAGAAAACACATGCACAGTTCATCAGGGTCTTTAAACATGTGGCGGGCAGGGGTTTTCATCAAATTGCATCCACTTTCCTTTGACAGTTAAAGGGGTATTCACATCTCTAGGACCCTTCCCAATATGTAGTAGGTGTAGTAATAATAATAATATTATAAATTACATCCAATTAGAGATGTGGTATAGTTTTTCTGATTTGCTATGTATCTTTCCTCATGTGCAGGCATTGTGGAACCTTAGGTATCCATGGTTACAACCACTGATATAGTGACAGCTAGTTGCTAGAGGTTGTAACTATGGATACCTAAGGTTCTGCAATGCCTGCACATGAAGAGAGACATGGCGAATCAGAAGAACTATACTACATTGTTAATTGGAGGTATTTATTATTTACTAGATGGTGGCCCGATTCTAACGCATCGGGTATTCTAGAATATGCATGTCCACAAGGTATATTGCACAGCCCACGTAGTATATTGCCCAGCCACGTAGTATATTGCCCAGCCACATAGTATATTGCCCAGTTACTTAGTATATTGCCCAGTGATGTAGTATACAGCACAGAGCCACGTAGTATATTGCCCAGCCACGTAGTATATTGCCCAGCCACGTATGTCACAGGTTAAAAAATAAACATATACTCACCTTCTGAGGGCCCCTTGTAGTCCTGTCGCCTGTGTGCGGTGCACGCGGCAGCTTCCGGTCCCAGGGTTGGTATGAGCGCAGGACCTGTGATGACGTCGCGGTCACATGACCGTGACGTCATGGCAGGTCCTTATCGCATAGCATCCTTAGCACCGGAACCTGCAGGCGCGAGCACATCGTTGGACTATGGAAGGTGAGAATAGCAGTTTTAGTAAAAACTTTACTACGGCATAACGCGGTCCGTTACCGCTGGCATTAACCCTGTGTGAGGACTGACGGGAGGGGAGTATGGAGCGGGCGCCGGGCACTGACTGCAGGGGAGTAGGGAGGGACTAATCGGGCTGTGCCTGTCGCTGATTGGTCGCGGCAGCCATGACAGGCAGCTGGCGAGACCAATCAGCGACGCGGGATTTCCGTGACGGAAGTTGCCGACAGAAAGACGGAAGTACCCCTTATGCAAATATATATATATATATATATATATATATATATATATATATATATATATATATATGTATGTGTGTGTATATATATATATATATATATATTATTATTATTTTTATTACAACTACTACATATTGGGATAGGATCTTTGGGAACATCCCTTTATGGCTCATTCAGACATCCATGCATAACGGTCTGAGATTGGGCCACTAATGCACACACTGGGGCTCGGTCTCCCATCTGTGGTTGGGAGGCCCAATCTTGGACTGATGATCACGGAGGCTTACAGAGCAGGTTTCTGTGTCGGTGAGGTTTATTGGGGGGAGCGCAGGACATTTTGTAGTACAAGTGTCAGTTCTGATCTCGGAGGTCCTCCGCTTCAGGACATAGTAATTGCTGACATATGACGCGTCCACAGAGGAGGAACGCTTACATGGAATATTTCCTTCTAGGGTTGAAGGTGCGACCAAAGCTGCAGTTCATCCTGAGCACCCGGGGAGGTAGTCATAGCAAATGCCAGCGCGGAGCAGCCGGCGTTGTCGCGTGGAGGTCCTGCTCCGAGCTTCTTGCGTTGGCTTTGAACTCTTCCCTGACATAAGCTTCAGCACGGCAGCTTTTCATGTAAGATAATTGCATATTTTTTTTTTTTGCATTTGACACTTGTGATTTATGCAGAGTGAATGTAATATTTATAAAAAAAAAAAAAAAAAAAGATATCTCCGTGTGCGTCATTCCTTCTTCCAGACTTCCTGAGATGAGAGAGTTCTTTGATGGTTAGCACTGGCTTCGGCGAGCCCTCCTTGGTAATGTCATGATGAGCTCATGGAGCGGACCTTTTCCTGTACTATATGACTTCAATAAACGTGTGTGCCACTATAGTCGCTGCGGGAAAAACAAACAAACCCCAACAAACAAATACACATTTATGAAAAATGAATATCATGTGAGTGGTGTGCCTGCTACAATGGGGATTTCTGGTTTAGGGAAACCCCTCACCCTGAGGAGCAGAAAAAAACAATCAAAACAAACTGGGCTTTGATCACCCTTCCCAGGTCCAGCACTAAGACTTTGCCGCTGCTCCTGGTGTCTGTGATTGACGTCAGCGCTGCAGATAATATTCTCCGTGTCTTAAGACGTCAAATTGGGCAGAGCTGCTTGGCTCAGTGATTGGCTACAGTGTCATCGATGTCATGTCCGCGCTGACTTTGGGATCAGCGGTGGAGACTCAGCGCTGGACCCAGGGAGGGTGAGTGAACCGTAGTGGCTTTTTTTTTTTAAACAAACTGTAGCTGGGGGAGAGGAGTTTTCCAAAACTGTAACATCCTTTTAAAGAGAACTATTAGGACAGGAGGCGTGGTATCCATATATCTTGAAAACAAGGACATGTCATGCAGCGCCAGGAATCAAGAGGCAGCCATGCTTGTATGAGGACTCCAAAAATTGCCAAGCGCCCTTACCAAGCTCATTTTCAGCACCTTTTCCATAGAATAAAGAGCTTTGCAAGTTCCTAGTAACATGCAACAGGGTCTTGTTCTCAAGGTATAGATGTGGTTCTCCCACCTCCTGGACCCCCATAAGGGATGACCCCCATTAAGGCCTCAATACTTCTGAGCAATACCGGATGTTGGCTGCGCTCAGGGTGGCATGAATGCTTTCTCTTATTTACCCTACAAAGTTAGAAATATTATTTCTGCTCCGGAAAAGTTAGAGAAGGCCTCACACTTGGGGCCACTTTGCATTTGCACTGGATTTCAAGGACAAAAAACAATGTTAAGACCCCCAGAATGTGGCCCTACATATAGTCACGGATGCACATGTATAGTTGGGTGGGAGTATTCATTTTCATTAGAAAATCTGTGAAACTTTGGAGGCATTTAGAAGGGAACCTTCAATCTACAACATCTGGTTCTCTGACCTCTTGTAATGAAGTCAAAATCGAGGAGAAACCTTAGACTTTTTATTGATGTGGTTTTTTTTTTCCTCCATAGAGTAAAGTATAAAAGACCCCAGAATCCAGATCCAGGGAGTTTAACCGTGAGCCATGAAATGCCTGCCGAGGTCTGTGGCCAAATATTGGAAAACATTCCTGTGAATTCATGTCCTTTTTTTTTTTTCCCCTTTTTTCCTTTCTTTAAAGGTTTTTTTGGCAGACCCATTTTCAGTATTTTAGATACTGTTCACCGCTATGTGTATTCTCCCCCAAAAGTGACCACTTGATCAGTGTTCTGCATACCTAAAAATGTTAGCCAAAACTAGAGTAGGTCCAAAGCAAGATATCATCGTTCCATTCCCGTTCCTTTCCTCGCAGCTCAAGACGTTGTGTGAGATACTTAGTGATCAGCGGACGTGTCGGGATAAGGTGTTATCTGAGCATGCTCTGGTGCTAATCGAGTGACTTCGGTCTCACGGATGTTTGTCAACCACAACACATGCAGAGATTGCCTAACAAACAGACAATCCCTGTATGCATTGCAACAAAGTGCCACCATGTGAACACTGCTGAATGCAGGATGCGTTGGTGCCATGAGCAATTTTTATTTATTTATTTTCTTAATGGTTCAGGTGAAATCATTGAGATAATAAAAAAACAAATTCAGTATGCCTCGTGAGTCCTGAATACACCCATGTATGGGACCCAAACCTGATTCATTGACTTTTCTGCAGTCGTGTGCCCAGTTTGGAAATCTGCAAGTTATTAAGATTTTTGGCCAGGTGCGAGCACTTTAACGGGGTGGTGTCAAATTTTCTACATGTAGCAACGTATGGTGTCCACATGACATAGCACCAGGCGTTCTATACGCGGTGCCACCCTTGCTCCATAGTTTGGCTGCTGTTATGGAAGCATATGTTCTGCAATTATGGCCCAAGGCAGGCACCCAGAGACATTCATACATGTTGTTGTGTATTATTTCCTTTAATTGTTTTAAAATATATATATAATATACTAGATGGTGGCCCGATTCTTAACACATCGGGTGTTCTAGAATATGTATAGTAGTATATAGCGCAGCCCAGGCAGTATATAGCGCAGCCCAGGCAGTATATAGCGCAGCCCAGGCAGTATATAGCACAGCAGCCCACGTAGTATCTAACTCAGCCCACATAGTATATAGCAATGTGGGCACCATATCCCTGTTAAAAAAAGAATTAGAATAAAAAATAGTTATATACTCACCTTCCGGCGGCACCCGGATCCAGCCCAGGCGTTTAGCGATGCTCCTCGTGACGCTCCGGTCCCAAGAATGCATTGCGGCAATAACACGTGATGATGTAGCGGTCTCGCGAGACGCTATGTCATTGCTGCAATGCATTCTTGGGACCGGAGTGTTGCGAGGAGCGGGAAAGGCGCCGGAAGGTGAGAATATAATGATTTTTTTTTTTTTTTTATTATTATTTTTAACATGAGATCTTTTTACTATTGATGCTGCATAGGCAGCATCTATAGTAAAAAGTTGGTCACACAGGGTTAATAGCAGCATTAACGGACTGTGTTACACCGCGTTATAACTCAGTCCGTTTAACGGACTGCTAAAACGCTATGGGGGCACTGACTGGAGGGGAGTAGTAAAGGGCGAATTCGCGGCCGGACTCTGCCCGTCCCTTATTGGTTGTGGCCAGCCGCAACCAATCAGCGACGCGGGATTTCCTTGACAGACAAACAGACGGAAGTGACCATTAGACGATTATATAGATAGATGTGTGTGTATGTATCTATGTATTTATTTTCATACATTGGCACAGTAATATGCTGTCGATCTTTACATGAGGTGGCCGTGCTCCTTGGCCTAGCGGTTGGCCGCGCACGTTGGCCTTTACCCTCTATGAAACAGCCCTTTTTGTCCTTCACTTCAATGATAAGTTTATTATTTTTTATTATTTGTGTTTGCTCTATATAAGTATGCCATTGCTCCAGCGGCACCTCTGTGGCTACAGACTGCATATATGACCCACCGTGCCCATTCTATGATTTTGTGCCCCTCTCGGCTGTATAGCGGGGCAGCGCACGTTTCGGTCGTCTGAGCTTTGTTTTGGGGCTGTACAGGTCGGGTCTGAAGCAGCAGCTCCGCATATGAATGTTTTCCCTCTGAGACGGTAGGAAATAGCAGACGGGTAACGGGATCTGGCAGCTCTATCAAGGCTGTAACAGCACGAACAAGACTATTTCTCTAATACCAGTGCCGCGGCTTCCTGTTAACAGTCGCGGAGGATATTTACACTGAACGCCTTCCTGCGGTATCTCTTGCATCGGCGCCCCTGTACTCCATATCTGGCAGTATAAATTCTCCCAGCTTTCTGGCTCTCGTGGATGTGTCGCTCCCTTGTAAATAGGTCGTTCATTGCGACGTATCAGGAAAGCTGTCACGCTCGTCTTCCAGCCGTGCAATTTACATCTAACCGTTTAGTATCTGATTGCTGCGGATAACGCGATAATAACATTTGGCGCAATGACTGAGGTGGTGATAATATTTTGATCAGTCCTGCCATAGACGTCCATCTTGCGTGTCGCCGTCTGGCAGGATTGCCTCTGTAGGCAGACTTACAGCTGGTCGGGGGCTTTTTCAATTTTATTTTTAATGGGTTATTTAATTTTTGTTCTGTGGGCAATCGTTGATTCGGAAATGTTATTTGTCCCCTGACTGGTACTCTTCAGTAATCTGATAGTTGGGAGCCATTGGTAGCCCCTGCAAGTAAAGCTGACCACATTGGTAGCACCAGCAAGTAAAGCTGGCCGCGTTGGTAGCACCAGCAAGTAAAGCTGGCCGCGTTGGTAGCACCAGCAAGTAAAGCTGGCCACGTTGGTAGCACCAGCAAGTAAAGCTGGCCGCGTTGGTAGCACCAGCAAGTAAAGCTGGCCACATTGGTAGCACCAGCAAGTAAAGCTGGACATAAACCTGCAATAGCTGTTGGGCAACTATGCTTCTTCTGAACTCGTCTATAAGCATTCACGCTCAGCCTGGCTGAGCGTGCTTGTATTCCCAGTGGGGATAAGGGAATTGATTGTTGCCGGATATCTTACAAGCCCAGTCCTTTTTACCCTCAATGTTTTCCTTTGGGGAAATGTTCCTTAACAAAAGTGCATATTCCATGGAGTAGGGCTGCGCTGCTGGAACAAGTCTTAGCCAGTAATAACGTTTTTTATTTTTCTACTTATTTCTTCTTTCAAGAGCAAAAAAAAACCGAATGTACAAGACCCAAAATAATTGGTCATAAAATGCCGAGAGACAAGGGATTGTCCACTTGAGTGCATGTAGAGTATTTCCAGTGGGGAAAGAGGAATAGATTGCTACCGGACATGTCAGGCAGTGGCTTACAAGCCACCTCCTTCTTTTTTTTTTTTTTTTTAACCCTCAATGTTTTTTATTGGGGGTAGAGTTGGCAGCACCCCATAAGGGAGTCTGTCGGAGCAGGCAAGTTTGGTCCGCTTATGTGAAGTCCATGGATGGGTTTAAGTAAAAGGAGTTAGATTAAGGTTGGCCGTACTCGCTGATGTCGATGTTTACATTCTAATGACTCTCCACAACAAATTATGTTGGAGGCGATAAGGATCAGTGTGTCTGATTTCTGGCCGCTGATCATTTTGTTCTCTAAGAAACAAGCTGCTGCCAAAGATGTCTGACAGCGGCTTTTCTCTGTATGGAGGAGACGGCCGAGAGAGAGCTGCTGGGCGAACCATCTTTTCCCCGACGGCTATCTAAAGTGTATGGGGTTATAGCTGGATGACCATGAACGAGGCTAAATTTGATTGATTTTGGGATAGTAGGATAAAGCATCCGTCTACATGAAGCTTTTTGTTTGTGCTCTGTAGATACGCCCGGACTCAGTGAAGTCGTCTTTTCGCCTCCGTCAGGCCCTTTCCTATGAGGTGGGAAGTGCAAAAAAAACCCAAAAAAACCCTGTGATTTAATGGCGACATTGAGGACTACAGGTGACAAATTGTATATGCCGGGGAATACTCATGACGTATAGGTCTGATGGAAGCCACAAAAAAACGCTCTGTATCAATAGTTTTTCACTTGTCTAAATTGCAAAGCTTTTAACACAATCGCTTTTTAATCGAGAAACCGTCTGCACATTTTTACATCTGGAAGTAGTGGTATGGCTGATACCCCATTAAAAATTATACCCTTTTGTTCGTAGATGTTTGAGTAATATTGTATAGATGTCATTTGCAAATTAGGCTGGAAGTGCACTGGGGGTGTGTTGCTGCACTTGGAAGATACTGTCCTGGTGCACTGACACGCCCATGTTACACTTCAAGCCTGATTTGCATAGGTCTTCTAGCGTAGATTTCTCATCTGATCGGTATCCTAATTATTGGAGGGTAAACGTCTATACGGCCATGTATATAAACTTGCTGACGGGTTCCCTTTTAACTATGAAAGAGTCAGAAAATGTTCTGATATAAAGTTGAAAGCTGGAGACAAATGGGTTAAAATAAACCTGCCATCAAAGGATGATGAGATGAGAATCCAAAGTATGCGGTTTACTGGTTAACGCGTTTCGCAGTTTCAAACCTTCTTCACCAGGACAAACTCCCAAGATTTAGCTGCATTGCGTCAGTCCCGTCTATGATTCGCAATGGGGAGGGTGACCGTTTTTGGAGATTTTGCCGGGTATGGACTCTCTCTCTTTCTTCAGGATGTGGTCAGAGATTTTTTTTGATTCTCCCATCACAATTCTTCAATGTACCCTGCACTTGTGCTGATGAAGCAGCCTTCGGTGCACGAGGCGACCCCGGTCTCGATTCCTAAATCCTACAACTCGGTGGGGTCACGGCAGTGATAATGAACCAGTCAAGTGATTTTGATTAATTCCTGTACAGACAGCGCTTTTTTCTTTGCACTCTGCTCCCTCCTATGCGTTTTCCTTGGCACTTGTACGACTTTCACGGGATAGAGGCCTCTAAGAATGGAGAAATGGAGATGATTTACATCTCGTTTTAATATAATTAAGCATTAAGAGCCAACAATGAAGGAATTTCCAGCGCCCGTCATATTTATCACCTCCATCCCCGCGGCAGCCAACGAGATACCGCTCTCTTACTGCTCTCCGGAGGGTAGTACATTACCAAAAAAAAAAAAATCTGCAGGTATCCAAAATTTAGCTTTCCTGCAAACTGTTTTTCCATATCATCATCATCATCATCATCACTCCATCCTCCTCTTCCTAAGTGATTTATTTTTGGGAGGTAAAAGGTTATTGATGTCGATGCTTGTATTAGTATTTTTTTTTCTTTAACTTAAGAATTCATGAAGCATCATAATTGTCTTCCTTTTATGCTCGCTCTTAGATCAGTTTGATCTCTAGCGACGGCTCATTATTCCTCTGCACGACCCATCCCGCCGCCTACCCAATAATATTTGCCGCTAATGGCGTCATTGGGCTATAATATGTTTAACCTTCTTGTTGCCAGCAGGAGCAGGAAAATCTCGGAGATTGAAGGAAGCTTGTGCGGCTGATACGATTTTGCACCACCTGTTTTATTTAATTTATTTCAGTAACTATAGAAGACTCTGGTTTTATAAACCCCCTTATGACGTGTTAATTTATTGTTCTACTTTCGTTTGTCTGTGAAATTTTGGAAATATGTGAGAAGCAATTGTCGCTCTGAATAACTGAATTTGTTTCATTAAAACGGATAAAGAGCTGTCCTAACTAACTAACTATGTATGTATATGTATGTATGTATATGTATATATATATATATGTATGTATGTGTATATATATATATCTCAATCAGATTGTGGCCCGATTCTAACGCATCGGGTATTCTAGAATATGCATGTCCCCGTAGTATATGGACAATGATGATTCCAGAACTCGCGGCAGACTGTGCCCGTCGCTGATTGGTCGAGGCAACCTTTATGACATCATCGTCACCATGGCAACCATTATGACATCTACGTCGATACTGTGCCCGTCGCTGATTGGTCGAGGCCTGGCGGCCTCGACCAATCAGAGATGCGGTTTTCCGTTATGACATCATCATCGCCATGCTGTGCCTGTCACTGATTGGTCGAGGCCTGGCGGCCTCGACCAATCAGAGACGTGGGATTTCCAGGACGGAAAGACACAGACAGATGGAAAAACCCTTAGACAATTATATATATATATATATATATATATATATATATATATATATATATATATATATATATATATATATATATATATATATATATATATATATATATATATATATATATATATATAACCACCCCCATGACTCCTAAATAAATATATATATAATCGCCCACTGGACTCCTAACTACATATACAGAACCGTGTACTGGACTCCTAACTACATATACATATATAGGACCACCCACTGGACTCCTAACTACATATACATATATAGGACCACCCACTGGACTCCTAACTACATATACATATATAGGACCACCCACTGGACTCCTAACTACATATACATATATAGGACCACCCACTGGACTCCTAACTGCAGCATGAGCACAGTCATACATTAATCCTCCCCACAGCGACTCTTGCTCTATAACATGATGCCGGCAAAACAAGATAGGTCATCAATGTCTGTCTGGTGGGAGTGCCGCAGCAGCACCCCTGCCGATCAGCTGTTGCTAGTGTAGGCAGCAGCTGAAACTGTTCACTTAGGAAGCCAAGTACTACGCATCCACCCCCGTGTTGCTTTAATAGAGGGTGGTTGTGCTGTGCAGTTCAGTAACTGAGCTGTTACAATGACTGCAGACCCAGAACAGCTGCTTGGCAGGGGTGCCGAGAGTCGCTGCCCTACAGATCAGACATTGATGACCTGTCCTAATGATAATCCATCAATGTTAAAGTCCTGGACAACCCCTTAAAACAACTTTCTAATATCCATTAATCATTTTCCACCATGTTTCTGCTACAGTGTATGTTAAGTCCTTTTTCTAGCTGAATGTTTAGCACAAAATGTTACAAATCCCATTTTTCAGTGTGAAGAGATTGCATTTGGAGAGGGGGTTCAAAACCTATGTCCACAATGCGGACGTGGGAGAGAGCATGTACAGCCTGAGGGAGGGCAGGGGAAACTGGTTGTAGGAGGAAAGCATGTGAAGAAATAAGTGCAGAATAGAATCAGTGCTGATGTATACCTTAATGAAGATAGCAGAATCTCTGATTACACAGAGGCCTCACATCCAGCATGTATTACAGAGAGAGAGAATCCCATAAGAGAAAAATCTGGATCAGGAGGGTCTGAAAATCAATGAATGAAGATTGAGAAATGCAATTTAATTAGAGACTCATCCATTTTGCTCACATTTGGATGCCCAATGAGTCTCTGCGACATCCGAACACAATGTCAACACTGATGTTTACTGTTTGGGTCGGGCTCTCCTTCTCGAGCATGCTCCGTTTGGCTTTCTCAGCACTCTGCGTGCTGTGGGAAATCCGTTTGGCTCCTTTTTCTAGAGACTTGATACAAGTCTGCTTCTGCTATGGTTAATAATTGGGCATGTAGCACCACCACGCACCATCACTCATGGGTAGTGTCTCCATCTCACCCGCAACATCTCTTGGTGCCCTTTTATAATGGAGCAACCATCTTCACAAGTGAGAGCACCGCAGGCTGTAATTAAATCCAAGGGAATATGAAAGGGGAGCGAATGTTTCTGCACGTTGCTTTCTTTTTATGGGGAAGAGTGTTTCCAGCTAGCCCGCCATCTGGACAGTATATGCAGTGTTGCTCTTGTTCGATTTCTTCTTACCAGTGGATACCTCTTCTGTATTTCCTGCTGCTGCTTAGAGGAGATGCTATATTGCAGGGTTTTCCACCCATAGTGCAATAAAATGTTCACGTGTAATGACTGTTGAACCAGTCCTACTCCAACTCCATTTTTAGGCTTCATTGTATGGTGACCCTCCTGCTGGGGACAAGTTGGGTGATCCTCATCTGTGCTTTACTTAGCTTTTTGATTGCTACCTTGAATACTTGCACATAAACCGTAAACCCAGAGAAAGAGTTGATTCTGCGAGACCACATGTAAACATTGGCGTTTTAGATTTCCTCCGTTATAACTTTGTATACTCCCTTAACGTTTTTGATGATGTCTTGACCATATTAGGTGAAGATGAATGGAGTAGAAATGGATTCCTTAGGGTCAGAATTGTTCTTTTCTCTTATTAGTCACATTAAAAGCCAAACTAAAATATTCTCTAAAAGTAGGAGTCTCTAAAAATCCAGTTGGGAAGGACTAATCGCGGAAATAGAAATGGCTGCCTTGACCTTATGATCTTGATCGGGGTGTGTGTATGGACATCTCTGAAAGCTCATGGGGAACATTTTAGGGGGGAGCAGCTTTTGAGGGTCAGAAATATGTAGTCGTTCTGATCGGAATCCTACAGGCCAAACACACAGACTAAAGCTGGCCAATATTGATGAGACTCGTCGACCACCATAGGTGACTAGTAGCGGCTTACGTGTATGTGGGACTTTAGAGAGATACTCAAGAAACCATAAATGGGTTTTACCTCTGCTCTAGTATGTCCTTCCCAGGAACACGTTGGACTCGCCACAGTGCTAAATTACACAAAGCTTCATGTATACAGCAACAGAACAATAGGTATATATGTAAACGAACACCAATAAAAACATAAAAAGGCTGTATACGTGCCCTGTACACTGAATAGCAAGCTTTGTGGTAGGAGAGAAACCCAATGCTTGCTATTCAGTGTACAGGGCACATATACAGCCTGTTTTTATTGGTGTTCATACTGTATACATATATACCTGTTGTTCTGTTGATGTATGCATTAAGCTTTTTTGCAATTTATCACACTTGTTGCGAGTCCTACGTGTTCCTGGGAAGGACATACTAGTGCAAAGGTATACACTTAGTTATGGTTTCTTCAGTGTATCTTATTACTGCACATATTTGACAAGGTGTGCAGCATACCTGTTTGCAGCTTTTGTTTTCTCCCATAGGCTGTCCTTCTCTGAAGGCTTTTAGCTCAGGTGTCTCTCATTTTGTGTCCGGAGATTAGAGAGAACTTGGTCGAACAAGCAAACAACAATTTGGTTTGGATCTAACAAACGCAGAACAAAGAGCATTAGGTACGGTGAGTCTATATGAGAAGTGGGCCATGTGCGTTGGGCCAAGGTCCATCACACTCATCAGTTGTGGTGGAACCAGGCAACTAACTAATGTTTGACACTCCCCACCCCCTGAGCCGTGACTGTCTGGGAAAAGAATGGTTGGTCATGTTCAAATTCAACATGCCCAATATTTTCTTTTCGAGAGATAAGTCCCCACCAGAGGTGTCTGGTGGCATCTTCTTCCATTCTCCCTGTTCAGAACACATGCATAATCAACCGAGCCAGACAAATGTATTTAACAGAGTCAGGAGTAATGGCTGTCCGCCAGATTAGTGGTGCACGGTCGCCCTAACCCTCCACCTGGATCTCGGATAACAGATTTGGTTTTCCTTGATTTCTTTCAGTCAAAGCTTTTCTGCACCTATTACTACAATCAGATTCCAAACCGAGCTCATTGACAAACGCAAATGAAATTTTGGATTATTATTATTTTTTTTTTTCGTAATTCCCCCCCCCCCCCCCCCAAACCACCTTCTTAAATTTTTCCTCTGCAATTTATTCTAGTTGGCACGGTAATACATTACACTGCTGAAGAACACATTTTGATATATTTCACCGCTAAAGAACATAATGATGTTTTATATAACTCTCCGGCATCCTGTGATTTCTAGTAACAAACCCCTGCTTCATTCAAACTGCGGTGTAATCAATGATATCAATCTGGGAGAGGAAGGGATTTATTTAGCATCTTCACGTCGGATAAAGGAATTTATTCACGCTCCGATTTTACCTTCCAGCATCCAATAGACGGTGCGGTTGGTGGACGTGATTAATGGCAGAAATGTCTTCGAATGACAGTTTCTTCTTGGATACATTGAATGAAAAGAAGATTTGAACGCGGTATCTTACACATTAGTTATATTAGTGTTGTCAGCCACCAGATTTCACTGCATTTTGAGAAAATGGTGTGGAAATCTTATGTGTCAATTTGGCACTTGTTTTTTTTCTTTTTTTTTTTGGAGGGGGATGTAAAATAATTCTACTTTCCAATCTTTTTTTTTTTTTTTTAAATGGAAAAAAAAGTGGGGAATAATTTGTTGCGGATTTGCAAAGGAGTCCACAGCAGATATTCAAGACTGAATTGGTAGTTGCAGTTTGCATCCTGTCGATCCGTGCCCGGATCAGCCCCATTTAATTGGACTAGTGCATATGCGGCCAACAGCTGCGATTTCCGAGTTTCCCCATGATTCCGATTTCATATGGACGCCATTTGATCAGCAACTTGTTGGTCATTTTGCAGCATATATAGATCCTCTACCAATTAATGGGGCAGTATATGATAATTGCTGGGCGTGTGTTCAAGAGTATCCCCATACCCGATGTCATACCGGGCAGGAAAGTGTGCACGGGCAATCATCCCTTTAAGAAACATGATGACAGCAGGGGTTAACCTGGTAAGTTAAAGTTTTGTTTTCTTGCATCTCCAGTTGCATAGTAAGGCTCTGGGCAGCAAGGATGGAGGTCATGGTGCCAAATTGCTGGGAAATTGATCGGCACAGCTGATGAAGTGAGAACCCTATACATTACACACTCGAGCGGCCATGTAAAGTTCTGTGCATCCATAGATAATGCAGCCAAAATATACGGTGAGAAAGGAAAGAAATTCCAGCAACCGGAACTCATTAAATAGAGACATAAATTAGCCCTGTTTTTATTGCAGTTTTATTTCAGGAGATTACATTAAGACAATCACCTTCTGAACAAGCCGTATTTTCCCGACCTGTTTTTTAAGCGGTAAGCGCGCTTTGATCATCTTATTCTTTTGAGTGCGTGCAATAATGAACTCGCCATCTTCCCCAATCCAGCTTGCGCCACAAGTTTGTGCAATGCGCCACGATCTGAGACGTCTTCTTACGGAGAGCTACTACTTATGTCTGATGGAAGATTACCAGAACAGCTAATTATTGGCTGACCTAAAGTCACTAATGAATGTCACCGCAGCAAGCGCTGACATCATTCAGACCAGGACGATCTTATTTTTTAAATTTTTTAGATATTTTCCTACCTTGTATATGTGTAATCATTTTAGTTTTTGGAGGTTTTTCTTTTCTTTTCGTTAAGATTCTGCACTAAATACTTTTTTTTTTTCTTCTAATATTTTCAATATCTTTCTTACAGCTTTTCTGTTGCAAGTCTTTAAGTTCTCTACTTAACCTCAAAGGGGTATTCCCATCTCAAAGATCCTAATATGTGGTAGTTGTGTTAGTAGTAATAATAAAAATTAGTATAGTTCTTCTGATTAGCTATGTCGCTTACCACATGTGCAGAGCATTGCAGTGTTGAATCCATGGTTACGACCACTAGCAACTGTCACTGTAAAAGTAGTCATAATCATGGATACCTTAGCTACTGTAATGCCCCGCCCTTGGAGTAATTAACATAGCTAATCAGGAGAACTATACTACATTTCTTATTGGAGGTATTTGCGAATATAATAATAATTGTTGAGAATAATAATAAATAATAATAATTACACCTACTGTATAATGGCATAGGAACTTGGAAATGGGATCCATGAAAATAAATGATCATCTATTCACATGATCGCCCGGGATCCATCCATAGCACTTTTATCTCCTGCACACTACATGGGGAGAGAAGTGTCAATCACCTGGCGCGTGAAGGGAGGACATGATTGGACTAGACAGGAGACTGCAGTGACCTCACCCTAGGTTTGGGGGTCTTGCTTTTCTTTGACAGGTCATGTGCAATGCTACCCGCCATCTGTGCGTGTCTTTTTCTCCATCCCTGCTCCTCATATTTGTGTGTTGTACAGAATTATACAGATTACGGTGCAGGCACCTATCCAATTGAAATTAATTTTCTGATTTAAAGTCTTTTGGGAGCGAACTGTTTATGCATGAAAAAACGCTTCCGCTGATTCCTTTGTAAATCTTCCTGTGCCATCATTTTTCTCTGCTGTCAGACGTTTGGAACTCCCCATCCTCCCTTCAGTAACGGTAATTTCAGCTGCATTGATCTGCAAAGCAAACCCTAAAGAGAAGCCTCGATACATTTTTATTTTCTATAACGTATATTAAAGTGCAACATTGTGAATAATATGCATTTAAAGATGTAACCTATCCCAGGATCTGTGCATGCAATAGTGCAGAAAGGGCTTTGATTAAAGACACATTGTAGAGGATTTCTTGTATTCTATATACCTATGTTGGTTAATGTGCCTTGCTTGTGTTGTCTGCCATATTGATTCCGGAGTCTGCCTAAGGCAGACTACATTTCCCATGATGCCTCTGACTCTGCTGTGGCGTGGAGTGTTATCACTCTGGACTTGCTCTGTTCTGGAGCCTATGGGAAGATAGCAATGATAAAGCTGTGACATGGAAGTCTTGTTCCCTCACCACAGAGTTCTGTGTATTCTATGTGATGCAGCCTCACACTGCAGAGTTCTCTGTGCATTCTATGTGATGCAGCCTCACACTGCAGAGTTTTCTGTGCATTCTGTGTGATGCAGCCTCACACTGCAGAGTTCTCTGTGCATTCTATGTGATGCAGCCTCACACTGCAGAGTTCTCTGTGCATTCTGTGTGATGCAGCCTCACACTGCAGAGTTCTCTGTGCATTCTATGGCTACGTTCACATTTGTGTTGTTGTGCGCAGCGTCGGCAACGCAACGCACAATGCAACGCATGCACAACGCAGCGTTTTGTGACGCATGCTTTCATTTTTTTTTACGCCAAAAAACTGCATCATGCAGCGTTGTCTGCGCCCTGACAGTTGCGTCAAAAATGATGCATGTGTCACAACGCTAGACAACGCATGTCCATGCGCCCCCATGTTAAATATAGGGGCGCATGACGCATGCGTCGCCGCGGCTGCGCCTGACGCAACGCAAATGTGAACGTAGCCTTAGTGATGCAGCTTCACACTGCAGAGTTCTCTGTGTATTCTATGTGATGCAGCCTCACACTGCAGAGTTCTCGGTGTATTCTATGTGATGCAACCTCACACTGCAGAGTTCTCGGTGCATTCTATGTGATGCAGCCTCACACTGCAGAGTTCTCGGTGTTTTCTATGTGATGCAGCCTCATGTCACAGCATTTTTGGTGTACATTATGTGAGTAGCTTTACACTGCAAAGTCTGAGTGTATGCTATGTGATAGATGAAGCTTCATTCACCTGCCTCCTGCTTGTAATGGGTTTCTCACTATTGGTTCTTTCATGCAGGAGTCGGGGGCGAGAGCAGTTTGAAGCTGCATCCCTTAGAAATACACTGGAGATTCTGAACTGTTTTCCGATAGTATCAACAGGCAGTGGGAGTCAGTGGAGATATAAAACTAATCATTGTATGGCCTCTCCCACTGTGTCACTGCTTTCTTACATCAAGCGGAAATGATTCTTTTATGTACATGGTAGGAATTACATATTAATATGAAAGATGGAGCCTGGACGGGAAGGGTCTAGGAGCTGCCTTGAGGGACTTGATGGGTGACGTCATCCTGCAGTTTAGGGGAAGTTAGAGACTGACCTCCTTTTAAGACTGGATCACATGGCAGAAACAAGTTGGAGTTCTACTTTATGCTCTTTGATTTTCATTATTTAAGTAAATGACCCCATGTCATACACCCACCCTCGCAGAAGATGATGGCCGTGGCCTCGTCTTAATCGCCTCTTATATTTGGTTTGAGGACGAGGAGAGCGTTCGCACGTCGTGACAGTATTCACCTAATACCAACCCCAATTATACATTAAAACAAAACAAAAAAGTTGGCCAGAGAGAATTCTGATGCTCTACATTACCTAGTCCTTAATGTCCTCTAAGTATTAAAAAATAAAATCATCCCTTTTGTATCAGGCGTCTTTCATGTTCTCTTCCAGCCGACTGCAGTTGCCTGATTTGACTTTCTAATGTAACTGTAATGAATCTTCTGGGAAAGCAAGAGATAGAAGGCGCGCACTCTACAGCTCCATTGTAACTGCTTCCGTAAGACGTTGATGCCACTGATTAAAAAGGGAAGGAGCCGGGGAGGGGGGGAATAGTACAAAACTGTCATGTGTTGATGGCAAATAATCTCCGGGGAATTATGCAAGTATTAGACGCCAAAATGTACAGGAAGGTTCAACTGAAGATATATTTGTAATATGTCTTCCTAAAACTGCTCATAAAAGGGAGAAGAAGTGTGCCGATGAAAGGCGCAGTAATCAGCTCATCACGACTGGGCGCCCTATATACAGTTAGGTCCATATATATTTGGACAGAGACAACATTTTTCTAATTTTGATTATAGATATTACCACAATGAATTTTAAACAAAACAATTCAGATGCAGTTGAAGTTCAGACTTTCAGCTTTCATTTGAGGTTATCCACATTAAAATTGGATGAAGGGTTTAGGAGTTCCAGCTCCTTAACATGTGCCACCCTGTTTTTAAAGGGACCAAAAGTAATTGGACAGATTCAATAATTTTAACTAAAATGTTCATTTTTAGTACTTGGTTGAAAACCCTTTGTTTGCAATGGCTGCCTGAAGTCTTGAACTCATGTACATCACCAGACGCTGTGTTTCCTCCTTTTTGATGCTACTCCAGGTCTTCACTGTGGTGGTTTTCAGTTGCTGTTTGTTTGTGGGCCTTTCTGTCTGAAGTTTAGTCTTTAACAAGTGAAATGCTGCTCAATTGGGTTGAGATCAGGTGACTGACTTGGCCATTCAAGAATATTCCACTTCTTTGCTTTAATAAACCCCTGGGTTGCTTTGGCTTTATGTTTTGGGTCATTGTCCATCTGAAGTATGAAACAACGACCAATCAGTTTTGCTGCATTTGGCTGGATCTGAGCACACAGTATGGCTCTGAATACCTCAGAATTCATTTGGCTGCTTCTGTCCTGTGTCACATCATCAATAAACACTAGTGACCCAGTGCCACTGGCAGCCATGCATGCCCAAGCCATCACACTGCCTCCGCCGTGTTTTACAGATGATGTGGTATGCTTTGGATCATTAGCTGTACCACTCCTTCGGCATACTTTTCTCTTTCCATCATTCTGGTAGAGGTTGATCTTGGTTTCATCTGTCCAAAGAATGTTCTTCCAGAACTGTGCTGGCTTTTTTAGATGTTTTATAGCAAAGTCCAGTTTAGCCTTTTTATTCTTGATGCTTATGAGTGGCTTGCACCGTGCAGTGAACCCTCTATATTTACTTTCATGCAGTCTTCTCTTTATGGTAGATTTGGATATTGATACGCCGACCTCCTGGAGAGTGTTGTTCACTTGGTTGGCTGTTGTGAAGGGGTTTCTCTTCACCATGGAGATTATTCTGCGATCATCCACCACTGTTGTCTTCCGTGGGCGCCCAGGTCTTTTTGCATTGATGAGATCACCAGTGCTTTCTTTCTTTATCAGGATGTACCAAACTGTAGATTTTGCCACTCCTAATATTGTAGCAATTTCTCAGATGGGTTTTTTCTGTTTTCGCAGCTTAAGGATGGCTTGTTTCACCTGCATGGAGAGCTCCTTTGACCGCATGTTTACTTCACAGCAAAACCTTCCAAATGCAAGCAACACAACTCAAATCAACTCCAGGCCTTTTATCTGCTTAATTGAGAATGACATAACGAAGGGATTGCCCACACCTGTCCATGAAATAGCCTTGGAGTCATTTGTCCAATTACTTTTGGTCCCTTTAAAAGCAGGGTGGCACATGTTAAGGAGCTGAAACTCCTAAACCCTTCATCCAATTTTAATGTGGATACCCTCAAATGAAAGCTGAAAGTCTGAACTTCAACTGCATCTGAATTGTTTTGTTTAAAATTCATTGTGGTAATTTCTATAACCAAAATTAGAAAACTGTTGTCTCTGTCCAAATATATATGGACCTAACTGTATGCATATATTTACTGCTGAACGGATCCATGTTCCTGCGGCATCATTCTATGTTCTGCTCACATAAAGAATGATTGTATTGTCCTTCTCTCTAGATCCATTCCATATCTGTCAGATGTCTGCACATTGACTTGCTAATAATATACCCTTTAAAAATATAAATTAAAGGGGTTACCCAATGCAGAATAGTTATCGCCTAGTTATCTAGGTTAGGTGCTAACTCAAAGATTGGTCATGGTCTGATGGCACAGACCCTAACAAATCGTCAGAATAGGGCACCTTTATCCCCTTTAGAATGGAACGTCGACCCCCTTCTCCATTCATTCTCTGTGGCACTACCAGAGACAGCCAAGTGCTGCGCAACACCTTTAAGGAAAGTTCCTACAAGCATTAACTGGCATCTGTCACCAGATTTCACAATACACTCTCTTATCTATTACTACATAGATCTCAAAGACCTGATGAAGCCGGTGTAATTACTATGGAATCCACGCCACATTGGCTGTATAATTGATTGGCTGCAGCGGTCATGTAGATGTACTTGATGTCATCCCTGCAGGGAAGTAACTGCGGGGTGTTTACAAAGATAAATATTTGTTCATTTTTATCAACTTCCAACTTTTTTAGCTATTGTTTTAAATACTCGACTTTTTTTATTCAAAAACCAGAATAAAAACATGGTTTTGTTGCCTTTATCCACCACAATAACCTACTATGCTGCACATAGCAGGTAATATGTCCAAGAACTGTTCTGAGTCTCTTGCTCTGTAATTTGCCATCTTTTTTTTTTTTTTTTTTTTTTAAGTGGGAAGTTCCTTTTCATCTGAGTTTCACCAGCACAATAGGTGCTGGAGCTTTCTTTCAACCAACTTCCCATTATACATAGCTCCTGCCATTTTCCAATTGCTTTCCTACACTGAAGGAAAGCCTGCCCCTCTGTTTCTGTCCACGATTGCTCCTCTGTCAAACTGCATACACACAGAACAAAGCCCCCCCCCAGTTTTTTTTTTTTAAATTATGCATTATATAGCGTCATCCTATTCCACATCGCTGTACAGACATAATCAGTCCCCATTGGAGCTTACCATCTAAATTCCTTATCAGTATGTCTTTGTAGTGTGGGAGGAATCGGAGCACCCGGATGTAACACACAAAGAACATACATACCCTCTGCAGATATATCCTTGGTGGAATTTGATTCCAGGTCCTCAGCACTGCAAAACAGTGCTAACCACTGAGCCACCGTGCGGCCCTATACCTAGTACAGTGGAGCTCTATACCTAGTACAGTGGGGCCCTATGCCTAGTACAGTGGGGCCCTGTACCTAGTACAGTGCTAACCACTGGGCCACAATGCTGCCCTATACATAGTACAGTGGTGCCCTATACATAGTACAGTGGGGCCCTATACATAGTACAGGGCTAACCACTGAACCACCATGCTGCCCTATATATGGTACATTACTAACCAATGAGCCACCGTGCTGCCCTATACATAGTACGGTGGTGCCCTATACATAGTAGTGGTGCCCTATACATAGTACAGGGCTAACCACTGAGCCACCATGCTGCCCTATGTATGGTACAATACTAACCAATGAGCCACCGTGCTGCCCTATGTATAGTAGTGCTAACCACTGAACCCATATGCAGCCCTATACATAGTACAGTGGTGCCCTATACATAGTACAGTGGTGCCCTATACATAGTACAGGGTTAACCACTGAGCCACCATGCTGCCCTATGTATGGTACAATGCTAACCAATGAGCCACCATGCCCTATGTATAGTAGTGTTAACCACTGAGCCCCTATGCTTCCCTATGTATAGTACAGTGCTAACCACTGAGCCACCATCCTGCCCAATGTATAGTACAGTGCTAACCACTGAGCCACTGTGCTGCCCATCTTCCTGACATTAGTTTCTGCTTCTTTGCTCCTAGAGACGGATTACGCTTGACAACAGTCAGGGGACTGGAAGTCAGAACGGAGACACCTAGTGGCCGCACTTCAGACTGTTTTTTTTCGGGGATAAGACAACATTTTTATATAGTGATTTGCAGATTGACTTTTTATCTCATTATCAAATGAGATCAAGTTGTGTGAAAGTGCAGGGACTGTATGATTACCGAAGGTGCACTTTGCCTGACCATGTTTTCTTATGGAAATCCTGTTATTGCACCTCCTCGCCACCTCTTTCTTTTCTAGCTGGTGGCTTGTGTCTTTTAATGATCTGGGGAACAATGTGTTTTGGGTGTTCTATTTGTCTCCAGATGAGAGATGGAAGAAGGAAAAGAAGAAAAAAATCCGTCTATATGAAAATCTTATTAACCTGAGCGCTCTCTATTCTGCTGATGAATAGTGGAGATTAATTTCAGAGTGAAACAGCAAGATGCAGATGTATCATGAATATAAAAGTATTGTTTCAAGACCGATGGAAAAAGCAATGAATTATACATTGTAATATAGAGTCTGCTAGCTTCCTGTCTGACCGACATATTAATAGGAGGCGCAGTGAGAGCTCCTCTTTGCGGCAGAAGAGCTGTCAATCAAGTCATCATCATTTCTGCAATGTCTGGGAAAGCTGTGCTGGCAATGGCTGCCGCGTGGTATGCCGCTTTCCTATTGAATTCTGCCTTTGAGCTCATTAAGGAAGCGATAAACTACAAAGCGTAGAAAGGTGCGGCTCATGAAGAGGCTGCCAGTATTCACAATTAGATGGACTAAAGACGATGCGTCATCTCCACTGCTGTAGGAAATACTTGCATTTCCAGAGACACATCATTAATCATTATTCCGGGCCTTAGGGTACTGTCACACAGTGGCACTTTGGTCGCTACAACGGCACGATCCGTGACGTTCCAGCGATATAGTTATGATATCGCTGTGTCTGACACGCTACTGCGATCAGGGACCCCGCTGAGAATCGTACGTTGTAGCAGATCGTTTGAAACTTTATTTCGTCGTCAAGTGTCCCGCTGTGGCGGCATGATCGCATCGTGTAACAAAGGTGTGCACGATATTCCCAATGTCCCGTATGACTTCTACATCGCAACTACGTCATGAAATTATCGCTCCAGCGCCGTGCATTGCAAAGTGTGACCGCAGTCTACGACGCTGGAGCGATAATCAAGCGACGCTGCAACGTCACGGATCGTGCCGTCGGAGCGATAAAAGTGCCACTGTGTGACAGTACCCTTAGAATGTTCCTCTGCTGTCCCTCCTGGGAAGAAAAAAGTAACATCCAGCTGTCAATTCTATATACAGATAATAGGAATTAAGAAAGTGATACATGTTGTTTTATGGGGATACAAATATTTACAGATTGTCAGGAGAGCAGAAATTGCCCACTTAAAGGGATTGTCCATACCTGTAGAAACCTCTGCTGCTCCACCACAGCCTCTCCGCTACGCCCCGCTGATCATTGTATACAGGGTTGAAGCTGAGACGTCCTTCTATAACATTGCTTATTTTGGTATTTTATAGCTTAACCTGCCTTTGCTGCAGTTTCTCTAGTCTTTCATAGAGATGAGCGAACCCAAACTTGAACAATTTGGGGTTCATACCGGACCGTTACTATCCGGTGGTAAACGCCGAACACTGACTTTTCCCGGAAGTCCATTACAACGTTCGGTGATCCGAGGGAGAGCATTTTCCAGCTTAAAAGTTTGGGTCCTCATTGTTGTCAATGGGGTTTGGGTTCAAGGTCTGAACTTTGGGATAAAGTTTGGGTAGGGTACCAGAACCTGAACTTCCACGGGTCCGCTCATCACTAGTCTTAGACTATCCCCTTAAGAGTTTTTTTTTTTTTTGGTTGTCCTCATCAAAACCGCAAATGGCCACATTCATGGGACACTAGACTGCACTCACTTGGATAGCACAGGTTATTAGTTTGGCAAAGAAAAAGTCATCACGTCAGGTTTTTTTTTTTTTTTTTGTATTTTTTTTTGCTTTGTTCATTTTTATTTTGCAGGTTTCCAGCTGGAATTCTACTTTTGATCACTACAGCAAGAAAAAAAAGTACCAGTAATGTTTAACCATATATGTATATAAATGGCAACTCGGATAACAATACAATCACAGGAGAAAAACATGAGTCCAGTTGTTGCCAAAACGTAATAACAATATTAAGAAAAACTTCAATCACTAATCAACACATAAAAAGATTGGCAATGCTTACAAAAATGTTAAATATGGATTTTAGATAGTGACTATATCCATGAGTGGAAAAGAAAATGGCCCAAGGACAACAAGACAGAACATATGTCAACACAGCAGAGTTAGAGCTATGCAGCGGACATAATGTCTGGAAAATACTCCTAATTCTTTGGTGCATATACCTAAAACATATTGAGACTTTACGAGTGATACGTTATTAATACTAGATTCCTCACCAACATCTCTATCTGTGCCAGTGTATGAGATATACTAAATTTGTGTAACTATATAAGGGAATAATTACCTATAAGTGCGTGTGTCCGTCAGGGTCCCGGTCACCCTACCCCCACACTTGTAAAAATGTCATTTTTCTCATACGCCAAAAAAAGGCCCATTTTCATCACTGTTGGTTAGTGTCTCCGTTTTTACCATCAGAATTTCATCAGTTTTTTTTTTTTTCTGTGTATGCAAACCTCCCTCCCCCCAAAAAGCTGATAGAAGTTGCTCTTATCAAATAGTCAATTAAAAATGGAAAGTAACAGAGTGTTGTCCATTTTTTTCCCCACGAATGCATACTTGCACTGGTGAGTATAATACATGAATCAGAAAAATATTTGACAAGTCTTCATAGTTTGGTGCTGACTAATCAGTCTCCAAAATACACATCAACCAAAACTACGAGTTGTATGTACGCTTACATGGAAAATCCTGACATTTAGATGAGCCCTAGAGACCTGAAAATGTGGACCCACAGTGCCTTGTGTGAGTGAAGCAGTTGTGGGCATGTGCGGCACCAATGGTCGCACGTGCTCAGTACAGATCCATTCACACTGGGGACTTTCTAGGAATTGGTGGAAGTTCCAGCAGTTTGACCCCAGTAATTACGGTATACATTTATCACTTCTCCTATGGATGGGTGAATTATGCTTCAGAGACCATTCCTTTTAAAAATAAAATTAAATAATGCAAATAAAAAAAATATTCAATTAAAAACCTTTTTAAAGGGGGTTGATTATATTTTTAAAATTGCAAATGGCTTGTAAGAACAAACTGTTACAACCGCCACTCTCCTGCGGCGCGGTTCTCACCTCTCCAGCGTTGCGCCTGTTACAACCGCCACTCTCCTGCGTTCTCATTCCACCTCTGCTGCGTCCCGGTTTGCACGCTCCTCTGCCTTCCCGGCACTTCCGGTCTCCAGGTCCTCGGCTGGTGTCCTGTCTCAATGCAGGCGCTCTAGCTTCCCTCCTGGACGCAGGTACAGCCTCTCGGCCACCGCCCCCTGAGGTCATGGGGTCTCTCTCATCCTATCCTGTTCTTGCTCCTGCTACAAAAGGCTGCTTCACCTGTTCCTCTGTGCCTGATTGTCATTAGCTTTTGCTTGTGCGTCTGGCCCCTTCCGCTACTGTGCTGTGTACCTACTCCGTTTGGTTCCTCGTCTAGTCTCACCATTGCCCTCCTTTCCCTTCCAGTACCCGCTCCTTCCTTCCCTTGTCTTTGTTCCTTTGTTTCTTTCCATCAGTCTCCCTGCTCCGGTTTCCAGCCTTTCAAAACACCTTCAGCCTTGTTCTCCTCCAGCCTCTCCCGTCTTCCTTCCTGGAGCCGTCCCTCTTGGTACTCCACCGTGGGTAAGAGACCTCTGGGCTTGCTCCTAAACGATCCCTGTATAGGGGTTGGTTTCCTATCTAGGTCCGCTCGCCCAGGGGTAGTTCCCCCACGGTCCAGAGGGTCCACTCTTGTTTCGTTCCTGCTCGTAATAGTACAATCAGGCGATGGACCCCGCAGGTACCGCTTTTTCGGCCCAGAAGGAACTGGCCCATTTACGTGACAACCAGCAGCGTATCATGGCTTTTATGAAAACTATGGAGTCACGCTTATCCGCTCTGCAAGCTGCTGATCCCGTAAATGCCGCTCAGCTTACTAGCCTCCAACAGGAGCTCTCGCAGCAGCGAGATACTCAGTCCCGCATGCTTAGCTACATGGCGTCGATTGATGACCGCCTCTTTAATTTACAGTCCGCTCCCACTGCCTCTGCTCAGAATGACTCCAGTCCTTCGGGTACCCCTCATCCCCCTCCTCGTCTGGGAAAACCTCCTAGGTACGGTGGCGACCCTAAGCTCTGCAGAGGGTTCTTGAACCAATGCCGCCTCCATTTTGAGCTTCTGTCCCAGCAGTACCCATCCGATCGAGCCAAAGTGGCATTTATTGTATCTCATTTGGAAGGAGAGGCCCTAGCTTGGATTAATCCTTTGTGGGAACGTGATGATCCCGTTGTTTCCCACTTAGAGAATTTTCTCGAGACCTTTCGCAAGGTCTTTGACGAACCCGGACGTTTGGCCTCTACCACGGAGTCCCTCTTTAATTTACGCCAGGGACCCTTATCCGTCGGACAATATGCCATACGTTTTCGTACTTTGGCTTCAGAGCTTGGGTGGAACAATGAGGCTCTAGTGGGTGCCTTCTGGCGGGGTTTGTCCAGCCGAATTAAAGATGAGCTTGCCGGGCGTGACACTCCGACCACTCTAGAGGATCTTATCTCCCTCGCCACTCGGATTGATCTCCGCTTCCAAGAGCGGTCTCGTGAGTCCGCAAGAGAGAAGAGACCTAATTCCTCTGCTTCCACCTTTCGCCAGCCTAGTAGTCCTCGTGCTCTTGTCTCTCCCTCTTCTACCCCTCCTGCTTCTGAACCCATGCAAGTAGATCGAGTAAAGATGGCAGAGCAGCGCCGTAAGGAGAGACGTACCCAGGGTCTCTGTTTTTACTGTGGTAGTGCCGCTCATTTGCTTCGCAGTTGTCCTGATAGGCCGGAAAACTCCTCCGCCTAGGGCAGGTAAGAGAGGCCTCCCTAGGTGATCCTGTTTCCTCTCTACCTTTGACTCTTTCAGTTTTACTTGTTTCCAACCAGGATCGGTTCTCCGAGGTCGCGTATGTGGATTCGGGCGCGGCAGGCAATTTTATCAGTCTTGAGGCGGTTCGGAGGCTTCGCATCCCAGTAATCTCGTTGGACTTCCCTCGCCTGGTTGCATCGGTGGACGGAAGACCGCTACAGGAGACTATTTCGTTAGTCACTGAAGAAGTCGAGCTACAGATCGGCGCTCTTCATCAAGAGAAAATTGCCTTTTATGTTTTACCAAGTCTTTCCCACGCCTTTTTGCTTGGTCTTCCGTGGCTCAGACTTCATGAGCCCACTCTCAATTGGCGGTCCGGAGATGTTCTACGATGGGGTCCTTCTTGCCATGATCGATGTCTTCGGTCGGTGCGTCCTGTGCTCCTTACTCAATCCACTAGTGTTCCGGTTGGTTTACCTTCACCCTATTGGTCGTATGCTGATGTCTTCGACAAGAAAGAAGCAGAGAGTCTCCCGCCACATCGCTCCTACGACTGTCCGATTGATCTCCTCCCTGGCTGCTCTCCTCCAAGAGGAAGAATTTACCCTCTCTCTGCTGTAGAAACTAAGTCCATGTCCGAGTATATTCAAGAAAATCTTACAAAAGGATTTATCCGAAAGTCTTCCTCCCCTGCAGGAGCAGGTTTTTTCTTTGTAAAGAAAAAAGATGGTTCTCTATGACCTTGTATAGACTATCGTGGGCTAAACAACATCACAGTCAAGAATAGGTATCCTCTGCCTCTGATACCCGAGCTCTTTGACCGCCTTCGAGGAGCCCGCATCTTTACTAAACTTGACTTGCGTGGAGCTTACAATTTAGTCCGAATCCGCTCCGGCGACGAGTGGAAAACCGCCTTTAACACTCGGGATGGACACTACGAGTACTTGGTCATGCCTTTCGGCCTGTGTAACGCTCCCGCGGTTTTTCAGGAATTCGTTAACGATATCTTCCGAGACCTCCTCTACATATGTGTAGTGGTTTATTTGGATGACATTCTTGTATTTTCTCCAGACCTTCCATCTCATCGAAGGAGTGTGCGCAAAGTTCTGCAACGTCTGCGAGATAACCGCCTGTATGCTAAGTACGAGAAATGCGTCTTCGAGCAAACTTCCTTGCCTTTTCTTGGATACATCGTTTCGGATTCTGGTCTCAAGATGGATCCCGAGAAGGTGAATGCCATTCTCAACTGGCCACAACCCTGCGGAGTAAAAGCCATCCAACGCTTTATTGGTTTCGCTAACTACTACCGGCAATTCATTCCGCATTTCTCTTCAATCATCAGACCTCTTTCTGCTCTCACTCGAAAAAACTATAGCTCCAAGAAGTGGTCACCAGAAGCTGAAAAGTCTTTTCTGTTGCTTAAAAAATCTTTTTCTTCCGCTCCAGTTTTGCATCACCTGGAGGTAAACAAGCCCTTCGTCCTGGAAGTAGACGCCTCATCTTCAGGTGCTGGAGCTGTGCTCTCTCAGAGGACTTCCGAAGGTCAAATGGTTCCCTGCGGTTTCTTCTCTAAGGTCTTTTCGACTTCAGAACGGAACTATACTATAGGAGATCGAGAGTTGTTAGCCATAAAGTTGGCCTTGGAGGAATGGAGATATCTTCTTGAGGGATCTGTACATCCGTTCGTAATCTATTCCGATCATAAGAACCTTGCTTATCTGCAAACTGCGCAAAGATTAAACCCCCGACAAGCCAGATGGTCCCTGTTTTTCGCCCGTTTCGAGTTTGAGCTGCGCTTCCGGCCTGGCTGTAAGAACATTAGAGCGGATGCTCTGTCAAGGTCTTTTCAGCCACCTGATACTGAGGAGGAACCTTCATACATCATAGATCCTTCTAAGGTCTTAACTGTTGCTCCTGTACAGTTGATTCACCCCCCCACCGGGAAAAACCTTAGTCTCGGAAGCAGACACAAGAAGAGTGTTAACTTGGGGTCATTCTTCTAAACTGGCGGGGCATGCTGGTTCCAAAAAGACTTTTCTCCTTATCTCTCGGTACTACTGGTGGCCTACTCTGCGTCAAGACGTCAAAGAATTTGTCGCTTCTTGTCCCTCGTGTGCCAGAAACAAGGTGCCAAGACAACTACCATTTGGAAATCTGCTTCCTCTTCCTGTGCCATCAGCACCTTGGCTACACATTGCCATGGATTTCATTACCGACTTACCCACCTCTTCCGGATGTACAGTCATACTTGTTGTGGTGGACAGATTTTCGAAGATGGCTCACTTTATTCCGCTGCCCGGTTTACCCTCTGCTCCTGACTTGGCGGACATTTTCATCCTGAACATCTTTAAACTACATGGTCTACCACTACACATTGTGTCTGACAGAGGTGTACAATTTACTTCCCGTTTCTGGAGAGCTATGTGCAAACTTCTAGGAGTGACTCTGGACTTTTCTTCCGCGTATCACCCTCAGACTAACGGTCAAGTTGAACGGACCAATCAGACTCTAGCCGCCTATCTACGACATTTCACTAATGCTCATCATAACGACTGGGTAAACCTTCTTCCTTGGGCTGAGTTTGCCTACAATAACCATTCCAGCGAAGCCTCTGCGAGAACTCCCTTCTTCATTGTATTCGGACAACATCCTGGTGTGCCTCTACCAGTTTCCTCTACCTCCGGTGTTCCGGCAGCCGATTCTCTGGTCTGCGAGTTTTCCACTATCTGGAATGAAGTCAAGGAGACGCTCGACAAAGCATCTTTAAGAATGAAAAGGCAAGCAGACAAAAGGCGTTTAGATCCACCTTCTTTTCTACCAGGTGACAAGGTCTGGCTCTCCTCAAGGTACATCAGACTCAAGATTCCGTCCTACAAACTTGGGCCACGTTTTATAGGTCCTTTCGAGATTCTGCGTCGAGTCAACGAAGTCGCTTACAAGCTGAAATTGCCTGCCTCGCTCCGTATACCCAATACTTTTCATGTCTCTCTTCTCAAACCCACTGTCTTTAACCGCTTTCATCCCTCATCTCGCACGTCCCCTCTACCAGTTAGCTCTGACAACGTCTTTGAGGTAAAGGATATTTTGGCTGTTAAAAAGGTTCGGGGTAAAGAGTTTTTTCTGGTGGATTGGAAGGGGTTTGGTCCAGAGGAGAGGTCCTGGGAGCCCTTGGAGAACATTGATGCCCCCCGTATTCTTAATAAATTCCTTGCTACTCTTCGTAAAGGGGGGCGTAAGAAGGGGGGTACTGTTACAACCGCCACTCTCCTGCGGCGCGGTTCTCACCTCTCCAGCGTTGCGCCTGTTACAACCGCCACTCTCCTGCGTTCTCATTCCACCTCTGCTGCGTCCCGGTTTGCACGCTCCTCTGCCTTCCCGGCACTTCCGGTCTCCAGGTCCTCGGCTGGTGTCCTGTCTCAATGCAGGCGCTCTAGCTTCCCTCCTGGACGCAGGTACAGCCTCTCGGCCACCGCCCCCTGAGGTCATGGGGTCTCTCTCATCCTATCCTGTTCTTGCTCCTGCTACAAAAGGCTGCTTCACCTGTTCCTCTGTGCCTGATTGTCATTAGCTTTTGCTTGTGCGTCTGGCCCCTTCCGCTACTGTGCTGTGTACCTACTCCGTTTGGTTCCTCGTCTAGTCTCACCATTGCCCTCCTTTCCCTTCCAGTACCCGCTCCTTCCTTCCCTTGTCTTTGTTCCTTTGTTTCTTTCCATCAGTCTCCCTGCTCCAGTTTCCAGCCTTTCAAAACACCTTCAGCCTTGTTCTCCTCCAGCCTCTCCCGTCTTCCTTCCTGGAGCCGTCCCTCTTGGTACTCCACCGTGGGTAAGAGACCTCTGGGCTTGCTCCTAAACGATCCCTGTATAGGGGTTGGTTTCCTATCTAGGTCCGCTCGCCCAGGGGTAGTTCCCCCACGGTCCAGAGGGTCCACTCTTGTTTCGTTCCTGCTCGTAATACAAGCGACTTAGGAAAGCATTTTACATAAGAGATAAATTACTATCTCTAGAATAGAGCGATTTCTAACTATTATCGACTACTCATTGCCTAGATCACCGAACACCGCTGCAGTCTATCAGTGATGGCTGGTTTCTTGGGCAGAGAGCGCATGCTTGTAAAGTGTTTGCTAATGAAGAGCGCACCGTTTCCTTGTAAACGGAAGTCAGGGGAGCGGGTGCGCTCCTGAAGACGGAAAGTGAGACTACCCCCTTTTTTTCCTTTAAATTGAACAGAGCCTTATTCCGATCGACCAGATGGAGCCTGCACCCATCGACATTACCATTATCTGCAAACTTGTGCTTATAACGGCTTCCTATTCTGCAGAGCTGATTGTCCCTGTCCCCATTAGAGCTCACGTCTCTATCTGTATGTCTTTAGACACACACGAACACAAAATGATTTCATCTGCAAAAATCATGGTTTCTTCTGCCAAGAATTGAAGACTATAGGGGATATTACTGAATTAGAGCTACTTTTATCGGAAAATGGCGCCACACCTGTCTACAGGTTGTGTGCGGTACTGCACCTCCACTTTGTTTTTGATGCAGGACAAGACCTTTAAATTGAATAGTGACAAGTAAATTTAAGCCTATAGTATTGAGGACCCAGTTTTTTTTTTTTGGGGGGGGGGGCCAGTTCTAACCACATTGCCCCAGCTGCCTAATTGTGTCATTTTCATTAGCGGCCAGTTTTGCAATAGCTATGGGGTCTGAGCAGCTGATGTGCGGGTAGTTAGCATATACTTAGCATAATGAAGGCCTCCCAGGGATACCTATCCATACTCGTCGGCAAAGTAACTGGTGTGCAAATAGCGTTTTGAAAGAGGTGGAAAAAAAAAAGAAAAGTGTGAGCCAAATAAACTGTACAGGTATGTACCTGAGTGCCGCTGTCACTTTGTAGCAGCACAGCTCTGTCGCTCTGATCACAAGCCTAATGATCTTCTCAGCACCGCACACATCTCTAATTTAGTCTCGAAGCTTTTATATCCGGATCTCTGTAAACAAAGCTGCTACAATAGTATATTATGTTTGATCACAATTCTGCCAAACAGCAGAGCCTGCAGCAGCGTCTCCCTCCTCTCCCCCCTCTCCCCAGTGGACAGCATTTGACAGTTACAGAAGGTGTCTATAAAGCCCTGTCCCCCCATCTCCAGATTTTCCCTGGGGTAATTGGCTTTGACGGAGTGTGCTGGCTCCAATAATACAGCTCCGTGAGTTTGTGTGAGCTGCATAATGCTATCTAATGCCTGAAGGATTCTCTGCCCATCAATCTGTTCCCAGCTGGGAGCACATTTTTTTTTTTTTATTTTTTTTTTTATTTTTCCCTTCTCCTTCTGTGACAGTTTATTAAAAGAGATACTTGCTACATTTACTATGGTTTTGGTATGTATTCTGCCTGAGCTGTCACAGGTAAATAAAAATGCTCTCTGCTCGCTGGATGCTTTGCATTAAGGCAACGAGCGGCATTTATAATCTAGACAGGTTGCTTTTCATGCATTATGGGAAGAGATGAAGCTCCTGCGGTGAAGCTGACAGAAGCTGCTATACGTGCCACACAGATTTAAAAGGGAAGAGGGAGGGAAAAAAAAAATCGCCCCGAACGCAAATTGTTCTCTCTGCTTATTTATACGGCACCAACGGGCTCGGCAGCAATGAGTTATGTAGGTGCTTATTATCCTTAGTCTCCTTCCGAATGGGCAGTCTTTAAGGAATGATAATGTGTAGTGTTCAGGTTGTGTTTGCATAATAGGACAAGCTCCGATAATTGACAACACCTAATGTATTTTTTGAGTTGGGATTGTAAAGCTGGTGCAAAAGATCAGACGCCATGTTATTTTTCTGGAGGTGTACAGATAATTTTTTTTTTTTTTTCTGTAAAATTTGATATGTATTCACATGTACGTATATACTCATAGTGAGGCACTTATTTTGGGACTATAAAAGAATTGACCCCACTGATCCCAAGTACAAGGCCCTGAATTGCCCCTGTCCTCAGGAGAAGTAGGGATCCTACCAGTCAGACTCCTGCCAAGTTTTAATTTTATGAATAACTTGCCCAGTCTGTAATAATATTTTTTAAAAAAAATAAAATACTCGCATTGAAGGCAATTTTGTCCGCAAGTTTTTGATGTGTAATCTTAGACCTCTATAATATAGGGGCTGAGGGCCTGATTCCAGCCATGTATCACTTACTGGACTGTGTATTGTTGTTAATAAAATCAGTGTTTTATCAGCAGGAGATTATCACTACAGGACTAGGCGTCTGGTGCCTCCTGGTCAACTGATCTGTATATCCCCGCCCCCACCAGTGATAGGCAGCTTTCTCTCAATGCTCACAGTTAACTGCCCATCCGGTGTGTTGGCCGGATTATGCACAGCTGAGCGTTCAGAGCTCTGCTAGAGTAGACAACAACTGATCGTTGGGGTGCCGGGTGCTGGACTTTTGGATAAACTATTGGTATGTTAATTCTGGACAACTCCTTTAAGAACCTTGGGAGTCCCAGTCCAAAAAAGAAACGTGAATGAACGAAGATACTTTGCAAGAGGTCTTCCATCCCCCTAAAAAAAACAACAAACAAACACTATCCTTTTTGTTTCCAAAGTTCCTATGCAGACTCTGCATCTCCATGGTAACAGACAGCAAACAAAGTTCTTTGTAGTCTGACACCTGCAGTCTTACACTTTTTTTTTCCATTTATCCTTTGTATAGGATAGTCAAAAGTAGGGGGCAGAGTATATCCTTGCAGTATCAGACTACACCGTTTATCTGCTTCCATGGAGATTCATCGTCTGCATAGGACCTGTAGACACAAAACGGCGGGATATTTAATACACTCCAATTGTATTTTCTTTGCATTGAGAGAATTTGAGACGTGTTTTCGGATGTAAAAACATGACCTATGAAGGCCTGATATTCTTTTAATTTGCATGTCTAAATCCTTCTAAATTATTATTTAGCCCAGTTTTCTGATACTTTTTTTTCCCCTCTTTTCCTTTTGACCAACCGGAATTACATTCTCATACTAATCTGTAGTTGACGCCAATCTTGCAGATCTCCTTTTCTTCCCAAGTGATTATTTGCATGCCATTGATTCGCTTTTTTTTATTTATTATTTTTACTGCACAAATGTGTGAAATAGAGGTCTTGCTCCAAAATAGTATGTTTTTTTTTTTTTCACCCCTTTCACCATTAATCACAAAATGTAATCAAATTTCGCAAAATCTTATTGTGACACTGCTGTGATTGATTGACCTGATTGTACTAATTCTGCTGCCTGGAAAGCAGCAATATAAACTTGCTTGTATTAAAATGGCTGCTTGATCCAAGATTATTCTCATCGTTTGCAAAAAAAAAAAAAAAAAGCAAATCGCCCTGTCATCGCACTGATCGATAGATGGCAACATCCGAAATATTGGCGCTGAGGAGGACGGTGAGGAACAAAGACGGAGCTGTGCGGGAGCGGCGGAGGTTTTAAGTGAGAGATCGATCGGCTTCTCTGAATGTCTTCATATTCTAAAGACTAAAAAAAAAAATCATTGTCGCGTCACATTAGTCGAGCTGGTAATTAACACAAGGTATCTGACCTTGTTTTACAGAAGGTGTGGCCTCATTAAAAAAAAAGCAGCACAACTGTGAATTATACTGCAGTTATGGATCCTGTGCATTGTAAACGGCTCATTAGGGCAGCCGAAGAAGCCGGATGACTCAAGGATGGCCATTAGGAGATGTGGCTCTTCCGATGGATCACTTCACAGCATTTCAGCCACGCCTTGGTTATATATAATACGCCTAAGTGTATAAACATCTGATTTCAAAGCGTACAAGTATTTAGAGGGCGCTCGTTAAGTCGTACAACAAAGGACTTCGGTGATTCAGCACCGGACAAGTGATGACACACTGACTGTACGACTGTGGGTGGTTTAAAGATGGGTGCAGGCTGAGTATTTGCACCTACGGTAGGGTGCATACGCCCAAAAGTGGCCACAGTCAGGATGGATGCCTCCTAATGGATCCATCGTAAAAAAAAAAAAAAATATATCCCCAAAATGTAAACGTCTTCCGTATCGTATACGTTTCTTTTCAGTAGCCAACTACTGCTCGGAGTGTCCTCATCCTGTAGGCGTACACTCCTGAAAAAAGTGCACAATTGCAGTCTATTTCCCCGCTGGCGTATGCCTCCAAACACCGTTTTGCTTCTTCTTATAGTGCGTCGGGTGTGATGGCTGCTTCTAATCACGGTCACTAGTGATTGGCGGCAGCGTTCAAGTGTCTGTATAGAAGAGGATAAGGGGGATCCAGGCAGTGTTGGTATAAAAGCAGAAGAAACTTTTATTTGTAAAGGTTATGATGGTCCATTTTTGTAAAGGACAACCCATTTAATGGTTTTTCTTCTTAAGCTATTGGATGTGCACGTTAGAGTATCCGTCACCACCGCTCCAGACATTTCTGTTTTACTATAAGAAAATTGTGTTCTTCATTAAATAACCGTTCTGGATCATCCTTTCTTACAACTCTGGTCTTCCTCTGTTGTTCCTCCTAGAATTGAATTGACTAAATTGACAATTGGGTGTTAGCAATAGGGGGCTTGCGCCGACACCTTCTCTCACTATCCAATCAGCACTGCCAGAATCACTTTTGCAAGGACACACCTCTTTTGACTAGTGTCAATGTGTTCATAAACTTCCATGGAGAATAACAGAGGGACGTCACCAACATGATCCACAATTATGCCACAAAGAACACAAATATTAACCAAAGCTGACACAGTAGGATAGCCGACAGGTCTTCGTTAATTACATTACGCCTAAATATCGAGTATGCAACAAAAATATATTTTGTTTTCAAAATTTGGAATTTTTTATTACCAATTTAATTTTCACAAATTTGCAAATTTTTGGTTTCCTCAATCATTTCTCAATATGATGTGCAGTCTATAAGATAAGTCGATCTTTAGTGCGACCATTATTAAAGTCTCTCTGATCGCCAGGCATTTTGGTACTGGCTGTTGTCTTGATCCTGTAGCTTTATACGACACGCTCCTCGTCCTCCCACTGTCTTCACCTTCCCTTTTTTAATTTTTTTCTCAGTGATGCTTGCGATTGGGAACAGTGAAGCTTCCCCCGTACCCGCTATCAGCCTGGTATTAATATTGGTTATTGTGGCTGTCGGTAGAGGTCACAGCACAGCTGATCCAATGTGAATGCTGTACAATCTTGTTAGCAAGCGCTGCAGCACTGGAAAGAGGATTACATGGATCCTGTACTCTATCATGTTTTTCTCAGTCCAAGGACCAGAGTGATTTATCCTCTGCAACATCCAGTGTAGCCTTGCAAACCTTGGTTAACCCTTTGCACATTTCCGCATATTTTTTATTTTATTTTCACCTGCTGTGCTTGCATTTTTTTTTTTTGCATGGGTTGCAATTGATTGCTTTGGAATGAGGCTTCTTGGGCACAGCCATGTGTTAATAGGCACGGACAGCCTTGCATGTGCTTAACAATGTAAAATGGCAGCCAGCTGTGCCGAATGCAGCCGCGTGTTGCACGGCCCGGCTCTGTGCATATGTTGTCAGCGCTAATCACTCTCGCTGCCGTGTTTACATCCGGTCCTATTGCAGATGAGCACGAAATCGGCCGGATAGTTATTGTCTACTTTCCGAGCTTGGTTAAACACCCAGGCATATCCATGTAGTCAATATGTGCACTTGTCAGTATCGCTGTAGCGTTTCTGTAGACAGCCACTAAACAAAGAGCCCTCAGAAGGAAGCCTTGCAATTGAGGCCGACATGTCTGCCAGAGCCGATTATGTGCACCGAATAGCCACTCTCAGAGTATGTTTTCAATATGAAGCGGCGGATACAGAATGATCCAGCTAGATAGTGCAGTTTGCCATGCCCTGACATGGCCACCGTCTGTCCAAAATGTACTGATGTGGCCTTTTCATCTTTGTGTGATGCTACCATACGTTTCGAATTAAAGGGAATCTTATCAGTACGGTCAACCCTCCTAAGCTGTCTATATAGGCATGTATGTCATAGGAAACTGAATAAAATGATACCTTTTATATCTGCGATCCGATGTCTTATACCTGAGAAATCCACGTTTTTCTTAATATGTAAATGAGCTCTTAAGATCTATGGGCCGGACATAGATCTCCCCGAGAATCTGCCTCCAGAGCTCATTGTAAATGAAAGGGGTCATTACTAGTGTGAGACGTGTAGATCAGGAGAGCGGACTGTCAGTCATTACATGTGTCATGCTGGTAACACCTCCTCTACGCTCTGGAGTCAGATTATCGGGGAGATCTATGTCCGGCCCATAGATCTTCACATCTTATTTACATATTAAGAAAAATGTCATCGCGGATATCAAGATATCATTTTATTCTGCTTCGAATGACCTACATGCCCATATAGAGGCTTAGGAGGGTTGATCCTACTGACAGATTCCCTTTTAATCGGGTTTAGGTATCCAGGACTTGTTGTTTTTTTTTGTTTTTGTTTTGTTTGTTTTTTTGCGGACTCCCAACAAAGCTAAAAGACGTGTGACGGATTCTTCGCTGAGGAAGTGTTCACTGCTGTTATAGATCACTAGGTGGCTCTTGTATTTTTGTAGAAGACGGTTGTAACGCATCGGATCTCACTGGTGGTTTTGGCACTTCTGGGCTATGTCCAATTCTGGACACCATTTTATTGGTTGCATACAGAATTTTTGTGAAATTTTTAGTACATTTGGAAATAAATCACATCATTTATCTTGTACCATTATAGGACTAAATGCTGTACTGTAGCCAAGAGCTGCATTTCTAATTCTGCCTGGAAATCGTCCACAAGCGTGACAGGCACATCCCTAAAAGCTTAGCTGAGCTAAGATAATGCAACGGGAATCAATCTCTACAGAGATTTGGAGACTTGAATGGCTCACAACGTCTCTACGTGGGCAAATATCTTACAGACATTAATGGTTGATGAGATCTTTTTGTTCTCGCACGTCCGAAGTGGTGAATACAATCCTTGAGTTACATCTTGTGCATCTTCTCTATCTTGAAGACTTTCATAGAATGTCCCGCAAATATGCTTACATGGCCTTGAGGCCGTGTTTATTCAGTAAGGGAAAGGTACCGTCACACTAAGCGACACTGCAGCGATACAGACAACGATGCTGATCGCTGCAGCGTCGCTGGAGAGCTGTCACACAGACCGCTCTCCAGCGACCAACGATGCTGAGGTCCTTGGGTAACCAGGGTAAACATCGGGTTGCTAAGCGCAGGGCCGCGCTTAGTAACCCGATGTTTACCCTGGTTACCAGTGTAAAATGTAAAAAAACAAACACTACATACTTACATTCGCGTCCCCCGGCGTCCGCTTCCTGCACTGACTGAGCGCCGGCCCTAACAGCAGAGCGGTGACGTCACCGCTGTGCTTTCACTTACGGCCAGCGCTCAGTCAGTGCAGGAAGCGGACGGCGAGGGACGTGTGACAGACAGCAGAAGGTGAGTATGTACTGTTTGTTTTTTTACATTTTACACTGGTAACCAGGGTAAACATCGGGTTACTAAGCGCGGCCCTGCGCTTAGTAACCCGATATTTACCCTGGTTACCATTGTAAAACATCGCTGGTATCGTTGCTTTTGCTGTCAAACACAACGATACACGGCGATCTGACGACCAAATAAAGTTCTGAACTTTAATCAACGACCAGCGATATCACAGCAGGATCCTGATCGCTGCTGCGTGTCAAACACAACGATATCGCTATCCAGGACGCTGCAACGTCACGGATCGCTAGCGATATCGTTTAGTGTGACGGTACCTGTAGACTCTTGTGAGTCTGTGACTTCATTTCCAGCAAAATGAATGATTGGGCATGCTGAAATTTACCATGCCTGATCCTCCATAGATAGGGTATGCCCACTCTATAATATGATTTGCACCATGGCGCTCCTAACTACAAAGCAAAACAGTAACTGTACTTCTGCTGCCACAAAATGTGTATTAATCGGGTGATTTTTATTTTATGTTTTTCAAATGCAGAAATGCAGATTTTACACTTAGTGTGGCAAAGGGTAACAGCATAAACTGACATCCTGTTGATGTCAAATCCTCCAGTACCGGTCCGCTATACTGTGTATTTTTAGTGTAGTCTGCAGATGAGACTCCTATCCGCAATGCTGGTTCTTTCATAGGATTTTTACCCCAAAAATCCATACTGGAAACTTGTTGCGTTTCACAGCTACGTGGACGTAGAGGGCAGAGGAACGGTGCAAATAATGAGACCCATGACAGAGGGCACAGGAATGGAAAAGTAGCAAGAGACCGATGAAAAAGGGCAGAAGAATGGTGTAAGTAATGAGAGACCCATGAAAGAGGGCAGAGGATCAGAGCAAGTAATGAGACCCATGAAAGAAAGGAGCAGGTAATGACAGACCCATAAAAGAGGGCAAAGGAACAGTGCAAGTAGTGACAGACCCATAAAAGAGGGTAGAGGAAAGGGCAAGTAACGAGACCCATGAAAGAGGGCAAAGGAAAGGAGCAAGAAATGAGACCCATGAAAGAGGGCAGAGCAAATGGGAAAAATGAGACCCATGAAAGAGGGCAGAGGAATGGAGCAAGTAATGAGACACCCATTAAAGAGGGTAGAGGAAAGGGGCAAGAAACGAGACCCATGAAATAGGGCAGAGGAATGGTGCAAGTAGTGACAGACCCATAAAAGAGGGTAGAGGAAATGGGCAAGTAACGAGACCCATGAAAGAGGGCAAAGGAAAGGAGCTAGAAATGAGACCCATGAAAGAGGGCAGAGCAAATGGGAAAAATGAGACCCATGAAAGAGGGCAGAGGAATGGAGCAAGTAATGAGACACCCATTAAAGAGGGTAGAGGAAAGGGGCAAGAAACGAGACCCATGAAATAGGGCAGAGGAATGGTGCAAGTAGTGACAGACCCATAAAAGAGGGTAGAGGAAATGGGCAAGTAACACAAGACCCCATGAAAGTGGGCAGATGAACGGGCAAGTAATGAGTCCCATGAAAGAAAGGAGCAAGTAATGACAGACCCATAAAAGAGGGCAAAGGAACGGTGCAAGTAGTGACAGACCCATAAAAGAGGGCAAAGGAACGGTGCAAGTAGTGACAGACCCATAAAAGAGGGTAGAGGAAAGGGGCAAGTAACACAAGACCCATGAGAGAAGGCAAAGGAAAGGAGCAAGAAATGAGACCCATGAAAGAGGGCAGAGCAAATGGGAAAAATGAGACCCATGAAAGAGGGCAGAGGAATGGAGCAAGTAATGAGAGACCCATTAAAGAGGGTAGAGGAAAGGGGCAAGAAACGAGACCCATGAAAGAGGGCAGAGGAATGGTGCAAGTAGTGACAGACCCATAAAAGAGGGTAGAGGAAAGGGGCAAGAAACGAGACCCATGAAAGAGGGCAGAGCAAATGGGAAAAATGAGACCCTTGAAAGAGGGCAGAGGAACGGAGCAAGTAGTGACAGACCCATAAAAGAGGGCAAAGGAACGGTGCAAGTAGTGACAGACCCATAAAAGAGGGTAGAGGAAAGGGGCAAGAAATGAGACCCATGAAAGAGGGCAAAGGAAAGGAGCAAGAAATGAGACCCATGAAAGAGGGCAGAGCAAATGGGGAAAAATGAGACCCTTGAAAGAGGGCAGAGGAACGGAGCAAGTAATGAGAGACCCATGAAAGAGAGGAGCAAGTAATGACAAACCCATAAGAGGGTAGAGGAAGGGGCAAGTAACAAGAGACCCATGAAAGAAGGCAGAGGAAAGGGCAAGTAATGAGACCCGTGAAAGAGGAATGCGGAAAAGGGCAAGTAACGAGAGACTCATGAAAGAGGGCAAAAGAAAGGTGCAAGAAATGAGACCCATGAAAGAGGGCAGAGCAAATGGGAAAAATGAGACCCATGAAAGAGGGCAGAGGAACGGAGCAAGTAATGAGACCCATGAAAGAGGGCAGAAGAAAGGGGCAAGTAATAAGAGATTTATGAAAAATGGCAGGGGAATGGAGCAATTAATGAGAGACTTATGAAAGAGGGCAGGGGAATGGGGCAAGTAGAGGCCCATGAATGAGGGCAGAGGATCTGCAATGCAAACGGAATGCCAGAAACGTCTGATATGATAGTAGTGTATATAAGCAGCATTATTAGTATATCAGGGCCATATATATCCAGCCTCTGAGTATTGACATCTGGAACGACCACGAGTTCAGGCTCTAGAAGGCCGGCCACCAGTGAGAGCGCTGGGGCTAAGAAATCAGCAATTTAATTATAAAGTGCCTTTTATTCTCTCTCCACAGAATGACTGCTGAATAGCTGTTACTTCGTTGGCCTGAGAAGCAAATTAATGTGTTCCTTCCCCTCCCTGTGTAGAAGGCATTTATTTGTTCTGTGCACCTCAGGCAGTTCTTGCCTGGACCAGATGAAGGGAGAGCTGGCTAGCAAGAGGCTTAATAATACATCGTGCCACCATTCTCATAATTTAAGAAATTACAAATGACACCCATTTCTGGAGGACATGAAAGATTTCATATGGCTCTTTTTAATTACATATCAGGCAGCGGTTTTTAGCAGAGTCTGCCGGAATCTCGTGCGGGGAATCGAATATAATTTACCACTGGATAAACATTTTCTAATGATATGCTATTATATTAAAGGCTTCAAATAAATTAGCCAGAAATCTGCATGAAGACGTAGATGACCATGGAGAGAGAAATGTCATTCTTTCCTGCACAGTTCTGAATAGAATATCTAATTTTTTTTACCCAGCTAAAGAGATCATGCCAGACACTCAAGCAAACTGGGTGCCTATAGGAAAATGCATGAAACATGTCATATGTACACCATGTTGCATTTGACAATAGAAAAAAGAATGAAAAAAAATAGATAAATAAAAAAAATTATATATATACCTATATATACTGTGTATATGTGTGTATGTATATATATATATATATATATATATATATATATATATATATATATATATATATATATATATATATATATATATATATATATACATACTCACTCACTCACTGGCCACTTTATTAGGTACACCTGTCCAACTTCTTGTTAACACTTAATTTCTAATCAGCCAATCACATGGCGGCAACTCTGTGCATTTAGGCATGTAGACATGGTCAAGACAATCTCCTGCAGTTCAAACCGAGCATCAGTATGGGGAAGAAAGGTGATTTGAGTGCCTTTGAACGTGGCATGGTTGTTGGTGCCAGAAGGGCTGGTCTGAGTATTTCAGAAACTGCTGATCTACTGGGATTTTCACGCACAACCATCTCTAGGGTTTACAGAGAATGGCCCGAAAAAGAAAAAAAATCCAGTGAGCGGCAGTTCTGTGGGCGGAAATGCCTTGTTGATGCCAGAGGTCAGAGGAGAATGGGCAGACTGGTTCGAGCTGATAGAAAGGCAACAGTGACTCAAATCGCCACCCGTTACAATCAAGGTAGGCCTAAGAGCATCTCTGAACGCACAGTGCGTCGAACTTTGAGGCAGATGGGCTACAGCAGCAGAAGACCACACCGGGTACCACTCCTTTCAGCTAAGAACAGGAAACTGAGGCTACAATTTGCACAAGCTCATCGAAATTGGACAGTAGAAGATTGGAAAAACGTTGCTTGGTCTGATGAGTCTCGATTTCTGCTGCGACATTCGGATGGTAGGGTCAGAATTTGGCGTAAACAACATGAAAGCATGGATCCATCCTGCCTTGTATGGAGCATCTTTGGGATGTGCAGCCGACAAATCTGCGGCAACTGTGTGATGCCATCATGTCAATATGGACCAAAATCTCTGAGGAATGCTTCCAGCACCTTGTTGAATCTATGCCACGAAGAATTGAGGCAGTTCTGAAGGCAAAAGGGGTCCAACCCGTTACTAGCATGGTGTACCTAATAAAGTGGCCGGTGAGTGTATATATTTCCCTTTATGCTAATGTGGCAAACAGACAAAGGGATTGTATAGGTGACTAACAATCCCTAAAGCGGGAGTATTTTGTTCTTTCTTCCTTATCTGTCTTCCTATCTTCCTCTCATCTTCTGTCGCCCTGCCTCTCTTTCTCTTCCTGTCTGTGCACCGCTCTTCCTCTCCCTTTCTTTCTGTTCCTGTCTGTGCACCGCTCTCCCTTTCTTTCTGTTCCTGTCTATGCGCCGCGCTCTGTCGCTCTCCCTTTCCTTTTTGTTCCTATCTGTGTGCTGCTCTCCCTCTCCCTTCCTTTCTGTTCCTGTCTGTGGGCAGCGCTCTGTCACTCTCCCTTTCCTTTTGTTCCTGTCTGTGCGCCGCTCTCTTTCTTTCTGTTCCTGTCTATGTGCCGCGCTTTCTGTCGCTCTCCCTTTCCTTTTGTTCCTCTCTGTCCGCTGCTCTCCCGCTGTCGCTCTCTTTCTGTTCCTGTGTGCTGCTCTCCCTCTGTCGCTCTCCCTTTCCTTCAGTTCCTGTCTGTGCGCCGCTCTCCCTCTGTCGCTCTGTCTTTCTGTTCCTGTCTGTGCGCCGCGCTCTGTCGCTCTCCCTTTCCTTTTGTTCCTGTCTGTGCACTGCTCTCCCTCTCCCTTTCTTTCTGTTCGTGTGTGCCATTCTCCCTCTGTCGCTCTCCCTTTCCTTCTGTTCCTGTCTGTGCGCCACTCTCCCTCTGTCGCTCTTTCTGTTCCTGTCTGTGCGCCGCGCTGTCGCTCTCCCTTTCCTTTTGTTCCTGTCTGTGCGCCGCTCTCCCTCTTACTTTTTCTTCCATTCCTTTCTCCTCCCTTCCTCCTTCCATTTTTTCGTGGGTCTCATTGGGACTCATTCAAATGCAGTTTCTTATGTGTAATTTTACTTTACCTAAAGAACCCCCTTAATGTGGACTCCTGTTGTGACCCCATTGCCTCCAAGTGTGAAGTCATCTATTTTTCTTTTACATACTTCCATAATTTCACTATTATGGGGTTGTTCTGTACATTTTTTTTTCCTTCCCCAAAAGTTGTAAATCCAGCTCTTTCCTACCCGGTCTCACGCTTTATTTAGCTTTTATTTATTAGCTTTTTCAGAATCTTTTCTTTGTTTTCCTGTATTTAGAGAGCAGGAAGAAGAAGTGAAATATGTAAACGCATTCAGATGTTTTTGCTCCGGAGAACGGTTTATGTAAAGTTGTTGGCTTTTTACATTACAGTTGGAGAACCAAGCATGGAAATAATTGAGCAGAGCTGCACATTTACATGATGGTGGGATAATAGGCACGGCATAGATCAGCTTCACTTCCTATATTATAAACTGAAGCATTTCCTCATAATTGGTGTGTTAATATTTATTTAGAAAAATATATAAAGTAAAACACATTGCTGTTCAATGAATCGTTTTGCAGTTGCATTGCTGGTAGGTGTTGGTAGAGATGGGGGAACACTCCGTGCACTTAATGTGAATAGTGACACAGTGATGGTAAATTGGGGTAGCGGCTCAGTAGTAGGATGTCTTGGTCTTCCTAGACCTTTTTTGTCCCAATAATGAGAAATAGGTGAGGTACAGAACATAGTGTCTGGGTTTGTGACTGTCTTAGAGCAAGGTGCACACTTCCATCCTTTCCTTCGTTATTACAACTATGAAAAAGGTCTGGGATTGCCGAAACACCTCTAAATTGAACACAAGACAAATGGCCCCTTTAGACGTGCCGCCAAGGCCGTTTAAAAAAGGAGTCTTCCGTTTTTGGAAAATCCATTTTTCCGGCTGCAATTTATTTATTTAAAAAAAAGCTAAATATGGCTTTCTCACGCTCCCCAGGTCCAGCAGGAGTCTCTGCCACTGCTCCTGGTGTCTCTTGTGTTCTGCCGCTCTGACGCCATGCCATCAGACAGCCCAGTGGCTCTGCCAGAGTCCATGACACTAGCTGCTGAGCTCCGTTATTGGCTGCAGCACTGTTGGCGTAACGTCGGGGCGGCAGAAAATGACGGACACTGGGAGCAGCGGTGGAGACTCGTGCTGGACCTGGGGATGGTGAGGAGTAAAAAACAGTTGTTGTTTTTTTTTCTTTAACCACTTGCAGATGGGAAGTAGAGGTTTTTCCGAAACCAAAAACCCCCTTTAAACGACTGCCGATCGGCTATTTACAGGCTGATCATTGGTCATTTACAGGCCTGTGAAGAAGAGCAGTGAGCATTCAAGGTGCACAGAACAATCGCTAACACATTTGTTTGGATTGCTTAGAATACAAAGTTATCAGTGGCAAATTATCTGTTTACACAGGACAATGTTTTGCCGAAAACATAAATTCTTTTTGTCTGCATAGAAGTGATCACACCCAATGAATGAGCGTTACTTTGTGCTCTGTCTGACCTTATTTTGTGAAGAATCCAAGCACCGGGACTCGCACTGATCTAACAGTCACGCCCTACACTTTTTTTTTTTTTTTTAACTGAAGTACACCTTTAAATTCTTTTATTAGAAAATATATTTTTTTTTTCAGTAAGTGCATCAGCCTGGTAATGCAGGTCAACCTCAATAAAAAAAATAAAAAAGCTGACAAGTTTGACAAGAGTGGCGCTCTTTATTTCTTTCTTTTTTTTTTTTTTTTTAAATAAATCCTGGAAACTCCATTAAGTACGGTATTGTCTGTGACGTATCAGAATGACTATATAGAGAATAGATGTAATTTTGATATCTTCCTTGTTGCATGTGTGCACACTATAATCAGCCTGGTCGGGGTATAGACGCTCTGGTCACACTACCTGTGATGCTAAAGATGGCGAGCATAGCAGTCAGTGTCAGAGGGTGGCTCTGTGATCTACACCCGCTCATGAGTAGGTGGGTGGGAGCAGATCGGTATATAAACATCCACAAGGTGACGGTTGATGCATTCTCCCTCGCGGTATCCAGCGCGGGTTTCTGAAATAAGCGTCTGTATATTTTGCATATCATCCAAGGTAAACAATGGCTTGTGTGGGTGACTCCGGCAGCAACGGCTCCTTAACAATAACCATTAAAATGTCATTTATGGCAGATGTGGTTTGACTGTATAATGGCACGCTTGTCATTCTCCGGAGATCCGTCTGTGACAGCGTTTACTGATGAGATGGCGCTTGCATTAGACCATTTCTTTTTTTTTTTTTTTTTTTTTGCAGGCTGTATTCTTTCTTTTGCTATAATAACCCGTTTTCCACAAGTGCAAGCCCTGTATTTGAGCTTAGCTGGTCCATTGACATAGTACCACCCTCATTACTTACTATGCAAGAGAGGAGACACGCTTCCCTGATATCTGGAAATATAACTGGACAGCATTGCAGAGGGTGGCAGGGTTTAAAACCGCAGTGAATATGCTAAAATAAAAAAAAAACAACTAAATAAGTAACCAATCCTTAATTGTCAAAACCCTCTCGACTTGTACTGTACCCATCTGGAAATCCATGCCATTGCTATAGCCAGTCGCTGGCTGCAGCAGTGATGTACACACAAGAGATTGGCTGCAGCAATCACATGGATGTACGGGCATGTCATCGCAGCAGAGACCCCAGAGAGGAGGAGGGTCTAACCAGTCAGGATTATGTTTTTTTTTTTTTTTCTTTTTTTAATATGCAACCACCATCACTGTCCGCCTCGACCTCGTCCTCCACCATCGTCGTCCTCTTCCTCGTCCTCCACCTCCACCATCGTCGTCCTCTTCCTCGTCCTCCACCATCGTCGTCTTCTTCCTCGTCGTCCTCCACCATCGTCATCTTCTTCCTCGTCCTCCACCACCATCCTTCTCTTTCTTGTCCTCCACCATCGTCCTCTTTCTTGTCCTCCACCATCGTCCTCTTCGTCGTCCTCCACCACCGTCCTCTTCCTCGTCCTCCACCACCGCAATCCTCTTCCTCGTCCACGACCGTCCTCCTCTTCCTCGTTCGCCATCGCCATCCTCCTTCCTCGTACTCCACCGCCGTCTTCCTCTTCCTCATCCTCCACAGCTGTCCTCCTCTTCCTCGTCCTCCACCGCCATCCTCCTCTTCCTCGTCCTCCACCGCCATCCTCCTCTTCCTCGTCCTCCACGGCTGTCCTCTTCCTCGTCCTCCACCGCCATCCTCCTCTTCCTCCAGCACTGTCCTCCTTCTTGCTTTTGGGAATTTTTTTTGTTTCTTTAATGGTCACAACGAAATTGATGAGTCTGGATGGCTTTGAGCCCATGTTTATAGGGGGTCTTTTAGAGCCCCATTGGTTTGTAAGCAACTCCAATAGAACAAGAACCGTGGCATTAACATAAGGGTGTATCGTTGGATAGGCCTGTGTATCTAATTGACTGATGATGAAACCTTGAAATGCTGTTTGTGTTGCTCTCTTGATGAACTACTTAATGTACGTTCTGTCTCCTTATAAATAGTAATCTCTACATATTAATGACCTGTTTCCTCCGCATGTTAAAGCAGGGCTTGAACGCTGTGCACAGTACTAATTATGAACCTTCATAATTTCCAACGCTCTCATGATCAAATGTCTTACAACATCATGTTTAGAGGATTAATGGATCTAAGGGGTAAAAGTGTCTCCTATAAGACCGCACCTAGCTGGTGTAGGGAGACTTGTAGGCCATGCAATGCTTCCTGGGAAACTAAATATGCAAATAGCCACTGAACAAAGGAAGAGAACCGCGTCTCTAGTGCCACCTATTGGAAGTAGCAATCCTATAAGTCAGTATAAACCCTTTAAAGAGGCATATACATAGAGCCAAACCAGAATCTCTTTCCATACAGCTGTTTCTGGCTGAATGAAGGGCAAGAATACCGAAACAGCTGTATGTAAATAGAAACTTTGGTTTGACTTTTTTATCAAGTCATATGTCTAGTTTCTATAACTGCCTCCTTAGCACCCATAGACTTTAAACGCCCGGGCGAGCCTCACATTACTCTGCAGTGAGGTTCCAAAACGAGACACTATAGCTGCAGCAGTGGAGAGCTACTTTCAGACACAGCCAGACTCCCTATAGAAAAGGCAGAGTTGGGTTACTACCATCTCTGCTTTCCTGAACGCTGCGTATAGAGTATAGGAAGTGTGAACAGCTCGTTTTCTTAGCATCCTAGTGATCATCAGGTTCCTGGGAGTGAGCAGTGGATCAGTTCTGCTATGCATACAGTCGGGTGCCCTCTAGCTGAACCACAGCAAATGTCTGATATATACCGTTTTATGAAAAAGTTTGGGCACCCCTATTAATCTTAAGCTTAATGTTTTATAAAAATTGTTTTTTTTGCAACAGCTATTTCAGTTTCATATATCTAATAACTGTTGGACACAGTAATGTTTCTGCCTTGAAATGAGGTTTATTGTACTAACAGAAAATGTGCAATCTGCATTCAAACAAAATTTGACTGGTGCATAAGTATGGGCACCCTTATCATTTTCTTGTTTTAAATACTCCTACATACTTTTTACTGACTTACTAAAGCACTTTTTTTGGTTTTGTAACCTCATTGAGCTTTAAACTTCATAGCCAGGTGTATGCAATCATGAGAAAAGCTACTTAAAGTGGCCACTTGCAAGTTGTTCTCCTGTTTGAATCTCCTCTGAAGAGTGGCATCATGGGCTTCTCAAAATAACTGTCAAATGATCAGAAAACAAAGATTATTCAACATAGTTGTTCAGGGGAAGGATACAAAAAGCTGTCTCAGAGATTTAATCTGTCAATTTCCACTGTAAGGAACATAGTAAGGAAATGGAAGAACACAGGTACAGTTCTTGTTAAGGCCAGAAGTGGCAGGCCAAGAAAAACATCAGAAAGGCAGAGAAGAAGAATGGTGAGATCAGTCAAGGACAATCCTCAGACCACCTCCAGAGCGCTGCAGCATCAACTTGCTGCAGATGGTGTCACTGTGCATCGGTCAATTATACAACGCACTTTGCACAAGGAGAAGCTGTATGGGAGAGTGATGCGAAAGAAGCCGTTTCTGCAAGCACGCCACAAACAGTCAGCTGAGGTATGCAAAAGCACATTTGGAGAAGCCAATTTCTTTTTGGAAGAAGGTCCTGTGGACTGATGAAACCAAGATTGAGTTGTTTGGTCATACAAAAAGGCTTTATGCAATGCGGCAAAAAAACACAGCATTCCAAGAAAAACACTTGCTACCCACAGTAAAATTTGGTGGAGGTTCCATCATGCTTTGGGGCTGTGTGGCCAATGCCGGCACCGGGAATCTTGTTAAAGTTGAGGGACGCATGGATTCCTCTCAGTATCAGCAGATTCTTGACAATAATGTTCATGAATCAGTGACAAAGTTGAAGTTACGCAGGGGATGGATCTTTCAGCAAGGCAATGATCCAAAACACCGCTCCAAATCTACTCAGGCATTCATGCAGAGGAACAATTACACTGTTCTGGAATGGCCATCCCAGTCCCCAAACCTGAATATCATTGAATATCTGTGGGATCATTTGAAGAGGGCTGTCCATGCTCGGCGACCATCAAACTTAACTGAACTGGAATTGTTTTGTAAAGAGGAATGGTCAAAAACACCTTCATCCAGGAACTCATTAAAAGCTACAGGAAGCGACTAGAGGCTCTTATTTTTGCAAAAGGAGGGTCTACTAAATATTAATGTCACTTTTCTGGTGAGGTGCCCATACTTATGCACCTGTCAAATTTTGTTTGAATGCAGATTGCACATTTTCTGTTAGTACAATAAACCTCATTTCACGGCAGAAACATTACTGTGTCCAACAGTTATTAGATATATGAAACTGAAATAGCTGTTGCAAAAAAAACAATTTTTATAAAACAGTAAGCTTAAGATTAATAGGGGTGCCCAAACTTTTTCATATAACTGTAAATACTAGATGGTGGCCCGATTCTAACGCATCGGGTATTCTAGAATATGAATGTATGTATACAGCAGCCACACAGTATATAGCACAGGCCACGTAGTATATAGGAGCCATGTAGTATATAGCAGACAAATACTACGTGGCCTGTGCTACTGTATATACTATGTGGCTGCTATATACATACATAAATATTGTAGAATACCTGATGCGTTGGTACAGCCCAAACAGTATATAACGCAGCCGCGCCGCAGTATATAGCAGCCGCGCCGCAGTATATAGCAGCCGCGCCGCAGTATATAGCAGCCGCGCCGCAGTATATAGCAGCCGCGCCGCAGTATATAGCAGCCGCGCCGCAGTATATAGCAGCCGCGCCGCAGTATATAGCACAGGCGACGCAGTATATAGCAGCCCACGCAGTATATAGCAGCCCATATCTAGCAGCCACGCCGTATATAACACAGCCCTCATAGTATTTAGCAGTGTGGGCACCATATCCCTGTTAAAAAAAAAATAATTAAAATAAAAAAATTGTTACATACTCACCCGCAGGGATCCAGCGAAGTCCTGGCAATGCGCGCGGGCTGCCGCCATCTTCCGTTCCCAGGATGCATTGTGAAATTACCCAGAAGACTTAGCGGAAGATGGCGGCGGGCGCGAGCGCATCGTCCGACGGAAGGTGAGAATAGCAGGTTTTTTTTTTTTTATTATTTTCAACATTACATCTTTTTACTATTGATGCCGCATAGGGCGCATCAATAGTAAAAAGTTGGGGACACACAGGGTTAATAGCAGCGGTAACGGAGTGCATTACCCGCGCCATAACGCGGTCCGTTACCGCTGGTATTAACCCCGTGTTTACGGTGACTGGAGGGGAGTATGCAGGGCGCCGGGCGTAGGGAGGGACTAATCGGACTGTGCCCGTTGCTGATTGGTCGCGGCAGCCATGACAGGCAGCTGGCGAGACCAATCAGTGACGCGGGATTTCCGTGACGGAAGTTGCAGACAGAAAGACGGAAAAGTGCAGTCATATTTTAGCATCCGTGTTACACCTGCTACTATGGTCTCTGAACCTCCTGCCGTTCACTTGCATGCTCCGTTTGGATGAGCGTGCATGCGTTCTCATTGGAGACTGGGTAATAGGCCTCAGCTGGGCGCCCTTAAAAGTGGCTTATCTCTAAGACCACCAAAAGGATATTGTACATGTTCGATCCTTCCCTCCTCTAATGTCTGGAGACCCCCCCCCATACACGGTAGATGGTCTCCAGTTCCATTGTCTCTTGTTCTTGTCAAGAATATTTCAAAGGAAAGAAATATCATTACTTACCTAGTGAACCCTGCTTCCTGGTGGTCCCTGGTGGTCTCTGCTGGTCCGGTAGTGATAACATCCCAGCCATCTTTCACCTAATTGCTGCTGCCAATCACTGACCTCAGCAGTGACATTTGCATGAAAGGGCATAAGACTGTGGAGGCCAGTGATTGGCTGCAGTGGTCATATACAGTATATAATGGACTGGCCATGATCACTGCAGCATTAGTGGATAAGTAATGGAGTTTAGCAAAAAGCTTCACAGAACCCAGGTCCAGAGACCACATCGGCGGTCTGCGGCTGTCAGTCCTCCTTTCTGCTAACTCCCCATTCATTGTCTATAGGACTGGCAGAGATAGCTGGGCACTTTGCTTGGATATCTCCGGCAGTCCCATTTAGGGTATGTGCACACGTCAGGATTCCGTGCAGAAATTACCTGAACAAAACCGGACATTTTCTGCAAGAAATCCGCATGCGTTTTTTGTGCGCTTTTTTTTTTTTTTTTTTTTTTTTTTTGCAGATTTTTTGCGTTTTTTTTCCGGAGGTTCCCTATGCAATAATATAGTGGGAAATCCACAATAAATCCGCAAATGAATTAACATGCTGCGTTTTTTCCGCAATTTTTTTTCGCAGGAAAAAAAACCCGCAACATATGCACAAAAATTGCGGAATGCGTTATAAATGATGGGATGCATATGTATGCATTTTTTAAGCATTTTTATTGCATTTTTATAGTGAAAAAAACGTGAAAAATCCTGAACGTGGGCACGCAGCCTTATAAGGGGTGGTGGTTCTGCTTTCTGAAAAACCTTTACTCCAGTTGCAGATTTTTTTAAAATACTCAAACTGCGCCTTACTCACCCTCCATGGGTCCAGCGCGGAGTCTCAGGACTGCAGACGAAAACAGGAGCAGTGCCAAACATCAGGTTGACAGTGCTTCATCCAATCGCAGAGATCAGCGGCTCATGCCACTGACCCAGGCAGAGCTGCTGATCTGTCTGATTGTTAGCAGCGTTGTTGACCTGACGGAAAATAAGCCACTGGCCACCACGACGGAGACTCAATGCTGGACCAGGGGAGGGTGAGTATAGGCCAATATGTTTTCTTAAACCTCTTTAATGGAGCGGTGTGTCCCGGACCAGCACCACAGTGGTTAATAGATGGTATACGTATACAGTACCCGCTGTGGCGCACAGTCCATCCAGACGGCAATGCTGCCGCCCAAATTATTTTATTGACTCCAGCCCTCCCCTCCTCCTCTTCTCTGCTTTAGAAAATTGATTTTGGATAATGTTATCCCCGCGCGGACGGCATATATCAGTTCAAGGTTTATTTGTCCTGGTGGAAGCCCCTCGCCTGTCAGAATGATTGTCCTGACCTTCATCACACGACAGGCTGCAGAAACCCTTCCACTATTTATTCCATCGCCACCTAATAAAACGCTCTCGCCTTTTTTTTTTGTAATTTAAGAAAATCCGAGTTTCAGGACATTAACCCCGCGACGCGCGTTGCGTTGACACCTTCTAAGCTTACAAATTGGTTCCAGGAAAAAAAAAAAAATCTCCTTAAGGGATTAGTGTTTCACCGGCCTTCCTTAATGGTTTATTAATGAACTTGTGGCGCATACATGAACATTCTTATTGACGGACCGCGGTCATTAAAATTCAAGAGTCTTGTCAATACCGCCATCTAATAGGAGGCGTATGCGGGCAACGTATAATAACACAAACAGAAAGGGTTTTATGAAGCCGCCCTGAGATTTAGGAATAAGTGTATGTTTTCCTCTTAAATTTCTTGCTTTTATTGTTAAGTGCACGGTTTTGTGACTGCATTGTGTAATATAAAGTGGCGCGGTGCTGTTGTAGAGAAGGAGAAAGACGGAAAATTATCCTTTTGTGTGCAAGGGAAATAAAATTACATGTGGAATGTATTTGCTAGCCGGTAATAAAAATCTCAATTTTCTGCAGGCCGTGGGCTGTATATGTGGACGTGTATGTCTAGATCTACTTTTTACTTATTTTGCCGATTTAGAAATGATCTGTAATATATTGAGAAGAGATATAACTTAAGGAGTGAGATGTTACAGGTGTCTTGTATGCCACAGGCCACTAGATGGCGCATTTGGGCAGTAAATTTACCGTTTCTAGGGAAATTACCAGGGTATAAGATCGGAATATGATCACTTATTACAGGCACAGAACAAATCATAACATTAAGAAAGTTAGAAAAGTTAAATATCAGGAAAATGAGTTTGATGGTAATTTTTTTTGTTATGGGAGTTTTTCTATAAACTTATGATGTAAATAGCACTAGGGGGCGATTGGCTGCAGCGCTTGTGCATGCTTAGAGGCACTGATAAAGCATTACAATTTGGGAACGATCATGGGAGGGATCTAAGTGGTGCATATGTGCCTCCCTTACAGAATGGACACTACCAATGGCAACTAGCTTAATTTAGAAAAAAGCCCATGAGGACTAAAGGGGTTGTTTGCTCTAAATCCCCCCCAGCGCATACAGTTGTATGGAGTGAGGTCGCGTCCTCCAGTTGGACACACACTGGCCTGTCGCATCACTAGATGTGGCGTGGCCTTGGATCCATACCCTCTGGTCACAGGTCGGAAACTGGGGAATCCTCATAGCACACAGTGTGTGCACTGGGGGGGGGGGGATTCATAAGTCTGCAGTCACATGGAGTGACTGCAGACTTATTGATTTGGACCGAACAACCCCTTGAAATAGTTTCTAGAATTTTGCTGCTGTAGAGTCTGTAAGCCCTTTATCTAATCGAATATTGTGCAAACGGGCAATGGAAAAGGAAAAAGAGGAAGTAAGTGCAGGATAGAAGCTGTGCTGTTATATGAGCTAATGGAAACCTACTGAGCTCACATCCAGCCTGTATTACTGTGAGAGTCTCACCCAGAAGAGAAAAATCTGAAACTTCTAATCAGGCTGCAAACTGCATTTCAAGGGGAACTGGAAATGAATAATGGCATAAAGATTGTAGCCTGAAACCGAGTGCAATTATATCAAAGGGATTTTCTACTTTTTACAGAAGTGGTCCCCAGACGATAACACTCACATAAAATGGTAAACTCGATACTCACACTCTGCTGATTCAGCGCAGACTCTGCTGCTCTGGTCTCTTGTGTTTTGTCACATTGACAGTGAACATCACCACTGCAGCCAATCACTTAACTCAGCGGCTCTGCTGATTTAGATGCCTCTAGCCGCTAAACTCGGTGATTGGCTGCAGTGGTGATGTGCTCTGTCGACATTACATCACTGCTTCAGACAGGCGCGATTGACTACCATGACCGATCCGGCCGCCGCAGCAAAGCCTCAGTTCAGACTGCATGGACCTCTGCGTCCATCTGATGCTGGTAGATGCATGCTTGGCTTTGTAGTTCCTGCATTGTACGTGTGCGCCGGCCCCGGCTTTTACATAAACATGTGTGTGATGTGACACAGTTTGAGTTCACTTCAAAAGATGTGGTTATTTTTGAAATCTGTTTCAGGCTTCCTGCTTCCGAGGCCGCCGCTCCTTTCCAAGAATGGCCATATGGTGTGATGGGTACGTGGACGTGTGCTCGCTCGCTTGCGTTGGCTTTTCTTTTCTCTAACGGATTGACACAAACGCGTGCTTTTAATCCTTCCGGACACTTCTGCTCTTTTTTAATTTTAAGCTTCTCGGCACCGCTGTCGCTGGATGTCCCGCTTCCGCTAAGTGTGGAAAAAGAGGAGGTCTTCAGGGCTATACCAGAGAGGTTATACAGGAAGCATTTGGCAATAATTTCCCTGACTCGGAGAGGCTCCGCATGCTTTACATTATCATAGTTTAAACATCCCACAGCGCGCTCTTACCAGGGAACACATTTTCCATTTGCTGTGTTATTACCCGTTACTGGAGGAGGTTTATGGGTCCAGTTGTTCACATCAATGTTTTTAAGACCTGAAATTGCAGTCAAATATTTTCACTCAAATTTGACATTTATTTTAGTTTTTCTCTCCGTTTCACGATCAATTGCCCTTTTTTGTATCTGCATTAATTGCCAAGATTCTCTCCCTTTAAATTCCTGCTTACTAACCACTAATAGCATTACCAGCAAGCACCTAATATAACTGTTAAATAACTTAACACCAAACATACTCGCTCACATACATTGCAGCAGAAAGCAGACATTTTTACATTGTCCAAATTATGCATGCATAAACTGCAGCAGTAAGTCGGATCCATTCTGAAGTTGTCAAGTTGGCTGTATGGGGGACCAAGGAAGTGGTGGCTGTATTGGGGGACCAGGAAAAGTGTTGCTGTATTGGGGGACCAGGGAAAGTGTGGCTGTATGGGGGACCAGGGAAAGTGTGGCTGTATTGGGGGACCAGGAAAAGTGTGGCTGTATGGGGGACCAGGAAAAGTGTGGCAGTATGGGGGACCAGGGAAAGTGTGGCAGTATGGGGGACCAGGGAAAGTGTGGCTGTATTGGGGGACCAGGAAAAGTGTGGCTGTATTGGGGGACCAGGAAAAGTGGCTGTATGGGGGACCAGGGAAAGTGTGGCTGTATTGGGGGACCAGACAAAAGGGTGGCTATATATGGGGGACCAGGCAAAGGCTTGCTTTATGTGGGGGGACCAGGCAAAAGGGTGGCTATATATGGGGGACCAGGCAAAGGCTGGCTGTATGTGGGGGGGAGTGGGCAAAAGGGTGGCTATATATGGGGGACCGGGCAAAAGGGTGGCTATAGATGGGGGACTGGGTGAAAGGGTGGTTGCATGTGGGGGACCGGGCAAAAGGGTGGTTATGTATGGGGGACCAGGCAGAATGGTGGCTATATATGGGGGACCAGGCAGAATGGTGCCTGTACATACCTGCAGACCAAAATCCGATCAGTTTCGAGCAGCTAGTGCACTATAGACACAGATTGGACAGAGGGTCATCACCTAATCCATTTTGTGTTCACACGGCTGATACCAAATGCATTGTTTCTCTGGATTTTCCGGTTTGAACGATGTCACCCATCCATATTGTATGGAGAAGATCTGCAGGTAATATTGGCTCACTGCAGATGTGCATTGGAAAGGGGGTAATTTGCTATAAATCCGCAGCGAAGTAATTTAGTGCAGATTTTGGCCACTGCGGACTTGCTCCCGATTCCCTGTGATTTCACCCTTACCACTACATGGCCGTGTAAGATTTCACTGCAGAGCACTGTAGTATTACGTGGTGGTCATTCAGATGAACTGTTGGCCTTGCCATATACAAACCTGCTGGGTCGCTGTGGGCTACTGTCTCCCTTCAACCCCTAGTCAGGGATTTCCGCTTTTAATGGCAACCAAGGCCACAACCCGGTGGTCACGGCTGTGTCTGAGCATCCAGGAATCTCGGCATTACCCGACGGGTTTCCGTGCAGACTGATCATACACATGCCTATAAATCTGATTTATTTTTCTCCTTTTCCTGACTGTAAATTAGGCAATGGCAGCTCCTGGCTCTTTAGCGGTTGCTGGAATAATGCACACTTTCACATATTCTGCAGCGATACAAAGCGGCCGTTCAGCAGCTGTGGATGAATCTTTTGTGCAGGGTTTATTACATTATCTTTATGGTGCTGCATGTTTTTTTTTTTTTTTTTGCATGGCTCTGCTGTCTGCACAACTGTAACTTCACAATGTCTTATATTGTTGGATTGTGCAACCGTATATAACCCGCACCTTGATGACTAAACCAGTATTCATGTTCCTGTGATTTATCATTTCCCCGTCCATCCTAAGAATCAAAAAAATGTTAAAGGGCCCTCAGTCGTCCTCTCGTGTAAAGTCATTGGAGAATTTTGGCTCATATGAGATGATGTCCATAGTGTAATGGGGCATATGGACAGTGGTTGTGTTTAGGCGATGATCCCTTTAAATTCACTTGGGGGATCATTCAAAAAAATCATATTGATATGCACACGTGGAGTGGTGCATCGTATAGATAAGATATGACACTTCTGTATGTAGATGTGTCCTAATGTCTATATTTTACTCCTGTATCGTTCAATCGGAGATGTGATAGGACTGCAGCCAGCTTATGAGAAAACAAGCGTATGACAATCGTACATTTTATGGGAATGTTTAGGGAGGAACAATACGCTCATGTGAACGAGCCCTAACCGTGGGTTTTCTAACCACATCTGCTGCAAGTTTGTTGCAAGCATCAATTACTTTGTGAGTAAAATGGTATTTTCCAACATTGTTTCCGATCTCTCCCAGCTGATTTCAGAGCGTGCCCCTTTGTTCTTGTGTTCTGTTTCGTTCTACAAGTCCTCCCTTTTAAACCTTGGGTAAATGATCACGTAGAACACGTAGATGCAGATTTTCTGCAGTTTCCCCGTCATTTCCATTGTGTTCCTGCAGATTTCGTATTGCAGATGGTATAAACACTAGTGATGAGCGCAAGTGCTCGTTACTCTTCATGGCTAATGAACACAATTGGGCTATGTGCACACGACGCGTTTTTGCATCACGGATTTGTCACAGAACCTGACGAGTTTCCTGATGCAAAGTGAATGAGATGCCAGAAGTCTCGTACGTACATTGTTCACTCGGTACGTATTCAGATCTGCAGCATGTTAATTCTTTCATCATTTTTTGCTGCTGCGTTTTTCCTGCCAAGAGGTGCAGAAGTTTCTGCATCCAAATACTCACCAATGTGCACATACCCTTAAATTCCTCAAAAAGGATTGACTTGCTGCAGATCGATGTACTCACAAAATAGAACTGCAACATTAATGTGAGATTTCTACAATCTCATATAATTAGCTGAAAACTTGCACCAGATACGCACTTGTGCACATTCAAGCGATTGATGTTTATTTGTGACCATGTCCTCTTCCTTCCCTCTATAGTTGTCTGAAATGCTAATACTACAGATCTCTGATCCCTCCATACTGTTCTCAGAGCCTTCAGTTGTCTTCTCTAGAACTGATGGAGAAGTTTTTAGTGCCCCTTTAATTCATCCGTCTGTATATTAACTTGGTGGATGCTGCAGTCCACAGAGAGACCGTCTTTAGTGTTCCGCTAAGTCCCTGAATGCCTGTGCTCAGCCATCCGTATAAAGCACTTTGTCGTTTTACACTCCAGTCTAATCTGCCTCCAGAAAAATATTCCTTTTGGTGCATTCTCCTTTCCATTTTCTTAAATATTTGACACAAATAAAAGGCACTAACTTAAAATGCTTTTACTTGCGAGGTGGTAATGTTCGCTAATAACTATGCAGATAACTTGGAGGTCAGAAAATTAAAATCGGAGGTCAGAAAATTAAAATCGGAGGTCAGAAAATTAAAATCGGATAGGTGCAGTCTCTCTGTACAGTATATGCAGTATGTATAACCACTATGATGATCATCTGTTTTTCACTGGTGGTTCAATAACTAGTAATTGATTACTGGGAATTGCTGGAGGGTGTGTGGAGGGCTTGTGCTTATGAGTAGCAGCCAATCCTAAAAAGTGGAGCTGCAGGGTAAAGAAAGGAACAGAGCAGAAGCTTCAGCCTGTGATCAGACGAGAGGTACATTTCAGTATATCTTGGATGTGTTTTTTTTTTTTTTTTTAAAGGGCATCTGCCAGTATCAACCCCCTCCTAGGCCTTCTATATGGGCATGCAGGTCTTGGTAAGGTGAATAAAATGATACATTGATATCTGCACTCCGATGTCTTATTCCAGAGAGAAATCTACTTTTTTCTTAATATGTAAATGAGCTATTAAGATCTATGGGCCGGACGTAGATCTCCCCGAGAATCTGCATACAGAGCTTATAAATGAAAGGAGGTGTTACCAGTGTGAGACGTGTAGATCAGGAGAGCGGACATTACATGTCTCACACTGGTAACGCCTCCTCTAAGCTCTGGAGGCACATTCTTGGGGAGATCTATGTCCGGCCCATAGATCTTAACAGCTCATTTACATATTAAGAAAAACATGGATTTCTCTGGAATAAGACATCAGATTGCAGATAATCAAGGTATCCTTTTATTCGGCTTCCTATGACTTACATGCCCATATAGACGGATTAGGAGGGTTGATCCTACTGACAGATTCCCTTTAACATAGAGATCTCCTATCAGATCACCGCTAAAATGCAGCTGATTGTAAAAAGATGAGAGCGGGCCCTGGGATATATATTTATTTCCTAGTCCATGCCCATCTCATCTTCTTGGCATTAAAACCTAATACTGCATGGACGCAGCAAGAAGCCTATTACAGCTAATCAGGATGATCTGTAGCTTATGCATATACATAGATGGTGTCTGCTGTGGACAATCCTTTTGTTAGAAGCGTCCGCAGGTTGATCATGTTGTGGTGTTCTTTGTGCGGGAACCTCTTTTTACAGGTGAAGCATGGAAAATGAAAGAATATTAGCTCTGTAAACCACGGTGCAAAACTACATGAGTGCAAGGCAGAACTGTGTGCCGTGTTCTGTGCAGTTTTTGACTCCGACTCCCTTTAGGTCCCTGTGAACCGTGCTAATAGATGAGGGTCCTGGACAGGGGACACCCCTGCGTTGTCTTTGATCTCCAAGTGCATACATTTTAACTTGATCGCATTCACATGCTGATTTTTTTTTGGGTGCAGAAATTAACTTTTGCGCCATGTTTCTGTTGTGAACATAACACATCTTTTTCGGGCAGATTTTACCCATTTATGTCAATGAGGGCCCTTAAACTTGCAGGTTAAACCTTTTTGTTGCATTTAAAAAAAAAAAATGAAAAAGGCATAGATAAGAGAGGAAGATGGATTTTAGTTTTTCTGCACCAAATAACGCATTGTGAGAGTCCAGGTTAAAACGAGCTTGGTTTAATGAGCTGTCTGCACGTTTCAGTGAATACATTCAGACAAGAGGGGTTTTCATGCAACTTGTCACTTGGATGCACAGTTTTGCTGATAATGACATTTTTACAGAAAAATTGCTATTAATTTATGTTAATGGCCCCATAATTTTTTCACAGCAATATATGGGATAAAATGATGTGTCCTGTTAAGTTAGCAAGCTGTTTGACTGGCACCACCAGTGTGGGCTCAAAAATGGAGAATACTTTTTAGGCCACATTCACACTATCCGTATTTGGTCAGTATTTTACATCAGTCTGTGTGAGCCCAAACCAGCAGAGGAACAATCTAACAGAAACACGTCAGCACTTTGTCACCCACTCCTGGTTTTGGCTATAGATACTGATGTGAAATAATGAACGTGTGAATGTGGCCTTAATTTAGCAGTCTGGTAAAGCCCCATGAATACGTCGGTATATGGGATCCAATTTGCATTGATTCCAAATACCAAAGGAAATGAATGGAGCCAAACTGTACGTCTGCCTTCAATTTTTATACAGAGTCTATGATTCTCTTCTCCAAAACATGCTGTATTACGGGGGTATTATGCTTACTTATATAGCGCCATCATATTCCGCAGTGCTTTACAGACATCATCGCTGTCCCAATTGGGGCTCACAATCAATATTCCCTATCACTATGTCTTTGGAGTGTGGGAGAACCCGGAGGAAACCCACGCAAACACTGGGAGAACATACAAACTCTTTGCAGATGTCGTCCTTGGTGGGATTTGAACCCAGGACCTGTAAAGCGACAGTGCTAACCACTGAGCCACCATGGTGCCCATTGCTTTATGCATGAGCCAAGACTGGGCGAAGTGGAAAATCCCGCTGGGCCCTGCAAGTCTGTCTGATGATAACACTATATTAGACATGTTCTGCATGAAAGATAGTCGATCTCCCACTGTTTTTAAATAAAGGGTAATAGGTTGTGGACCCGCTCCCCCTGGTTATATGGCAGCAGATTACAATAGAAATCTATCCAGTCCCAGCTGACCTTGCCTAAATCAGGGCTGGCAGCGCTGTGAAGGTCAGGAGGGACATGCTTGTGTTACAAACCATAATTGTATCAGGATAGAACATTCTACTGATTTCAAAGGCTACATTGTATCCTGAGCACTGTGCGCACACTTGCAGGGGATGGTGACTAATAAAGCATCCGCGAACACCATTAACGAGCAAGGGAAAGGTCCAGAAAACTGATTTCTCCTCTGACATCCATAGATTAGGTTCTCAGATGTTTGTGGGACTTTTCTGTTTTCAGATATGACGGCCCGCTACCTGAGTCTGCACTACTGAGTGTTTTCAATCCCATTTTTCAAGCTTTGGGACTCAGCATGCAATTAGAAAAAAAAAATAACGAGAGACGTGTCAATCATCTAGAGCATCTTCTCAGGCTATCCTCCCTGAAGTGTATTATCTCTGAAACGTCAGAGCAACATATATATGACTGTAGTCGTGAAGCCAGGCTGTGCTCCGTGCTGCCTGTGGGTTTGGAAGCATAATTCATGTGACAGGTAAATCATTACCGACTGATGGCATTCCTGTGCTTTCACACAAAAACTACAGAAGAGTGTGGTCATGCTGCCCTCATCACTTACCAATCTAATTTGTCCAGAAACGTTCTCTATTCTCATTGTGACTTGCAATCCATTCAGAGGCATTTTGCCAGCACTATAGGTGCTGGAGCTAGAACCCTGCATCTGTTATCCTTACATTTAACAAACAGAAGATCAAGAGCATAGAGACAAAGACCTGCCTCTACTTCCTGTTATCCGTCTCGACATCTGTCACGTAGTGGTCAGGTTAGATAGAAGGCAGACCTCTAATGAATGGCACTTTTAAAGGGATTTGATAACCGAATTCTGGCATAAAATGGTTTGAAATGCTGCAAAATTATTGTGCAATTCATCAGATTCGCCAAAAAATTAGACAGACCTTCATCTGGTAGGCGTGCAAATGGCACACGCATTTTAATTTCTGCAGCAAAATTGGCATAAATTACAACAGAGATGTTATAGGAGTGTGACTGGCAGAATGCAAACTATCTCTGGATGGTGAACATCACTAATAGTAACTAAACTTTTGAGAGATTTTTGGGGGTAGGGGCCATGAGACCCCCACCACTCACTAAAGACCACTTAAATGTACTTATCTCAGGAGACAGGGGCGTATGCAAACAGCAGAGTACAGTGCAGTACAATGTTATAGACTCCGGGCTCCTCAGCCGCCACTTCTGAAGAGGTCTTTTGACTGATCGGTGCAGGTCTCACGTCTGGACCCCCACCAATCTGCTTATAATTAAAGGGTCTAAAGTCTTCCAAAAGTTTGGTTATGCTATTATTTGCACCCAGAATTATTGAAGGACTTTTTGGAGCAGAAACTGACTGTGCGGAAAGTCCAAATCCTCCTCCAAAAATTCTCATAAACTGAGTTTCTGCTTCAAAAACTCAGAAAGAAAAAAAAAAAACTCTGGGTGCATCTAGCCTATTCCAGTAGTGTAATATGTGAGATTTTTATCCATTCTGATAACTGAAAAAAATATGATCCTTGATGTAGCGAGGTGCGATTAATCTCTCCTCTTCAGCAGATTCCTACCATGTCCCTCACAAAGCGACAAATATGCTATTTGCTCTCTGCTTTTGGTTCCAAAGTGTATCATGTCATAATTTGGACCAAATGAAGAAAAAAAAACAACAAAAAACAAACCTCAAACGGCCAACATAAAATCTGCAAAGAGGTGATGAAAATGAAGCCTGGTAAACACAGGATGCCAGGGACACCGACCCCTCCAGAATGCTAGAAGTCGGGTGCAGGACCACATCATGCCATGCCCATTACACACCCGAAATAAAACATCCGTTTCTCCTTATTGCTTTTGTACCTGTGCTCCGCACAGCTTCATCCCTGTGACTCATTATTGTAGAAGTGACTGCAGCCTGAGACATATTGCAGTAATTATATCGCTTGGGTAATCTGGAGTTTGTATGAAACCATATTAACAGTGTGTAATAAAGTCTGAAAAAAAGGCAGCTGTAATGGAAGCTGCATTATTATTAGCTGTGCGTAATATGAGCGATGCATAGTGCAGAGATCAGTCTTTTTATAATAGGAGGAGATCTGTTTAGGGCATGCTTCACCCACAGAATGAAAAGCATGCTATAGTTTACCGCAAAAGCGTCTAACCTGCGGCATGGGATGGCTGTTAATACAGCGTAACACGGATTTCGATTAGGCTGCGGTTCTTACTTGCATAGTGGGCTGCCATAGTTTTTCAGGCCACCCACTCTACAGATAACTGTACTCATATGCAGCAATTTGTACTCCATACCGCCTCGGCACATAAAGGATTGGATTAAGTCACACAGCGGCCAGTGCCAGTTTATTATATTTTTATGTGGTGTATACAGCAGGCTCCGTATATCCTATGTGATGTATGTAGCAGTCTATGTATCCTATGTAAAGTATACAACAGTCTGTGCATCCAATGCGATGTATGTACATCAGTCTCTCCTGTGTGATGTATATACAGCAGCCTGTGTGATGTATATACAGCAGTCGCAGTATATTATGTGATATGTATACATAGCAATCTTGGGGTGTCCTATGTGATGTATTTACATCACTGTCGCTATTTCCTATATGATATGTAAAGCAGAGTCTGTGTATCCTATGTGATGCATATACGGCAGTGTTGCTGTATCCTATGTGATATATAGAGCAGTCTCCGTGTCTTTGATTTGATATATACAGCAGTCTCCGTGTATACTATGCAATGTATGTACAGCAATCTGTGTATCCTGTTTGATGTGTATATTTAGCAGTCGCAGTGTATCCTATGTGATTTATGATTTATAAAGCAGTCTGTCTCCAATTTGATGTATATACAGCAGTCGCAGTGTATCCTATGTGATGTGTATTCTATGCAATGCATATACAGCAGTGTCACTGTATCCTTTGTGATAAATAAAGCACACAAAGAACAAAAAGACAGCGCCACAATGGATGGTGAAAAAATAGGAGCTTACATTTATTCTGCCTCCTGTAGCGACGTTTCGGTCAACAGACCTTTATCAAGCGCTGTCTTTTTGTTCTTTGTGGTCTTGATACTGGCCAGGATGGGCTCCCTGGTTTTGGATATGCGCCCTTGTGTCCGCTGAGACCTTCAATTTTTATATATGAAAGGGTGCGGTTTTGACTTTCTTTTGTTTTGACTCTGATGATATATAAAGCAGTCTCCGTGTCTCCGGTCTGATTTATACAGCAGTCTCCGGTCTGATTTATACAGCAGTCTCCGTGTATTCTATGCGATGTATACACAGCAGTCTGCGAATCCTGTAAGATGTGTAAATACTGCAGTTGGTGTGTATGCGGCAGTCGCGGTGTGTATGCGGCAGTCGCGGTGTGTATGCGGCAGTCGCGGTGTGTATGCGGCAGTCGCGGTGTGTATGCGGCAGTCGCGGTGTGTATGCGGCAGTCGCGGTGTGTATGCGGCAGTCGCGGTGTGTATGCGGCAGTCGCGGTGTGTATCCTATGTGATTTATAAAGCAGTCTGTCTCCAATTTGATGCATATAAAGCGGTCGCAGTGTATCCTCTGTGATGTATACACAGCAGTCTGTGTATCCTAAGCGATGCATATACAGCAGTGTCGCTGTATCGTGTGATATATACAGCAGTGTCGCTGTATCGTGTGATATATACAGCAGTCTGTGTATTCTATGCGATGTGTATATAAAGCAGTCGCAGTGTGTATACAGCAGTCACAGTGTCTCCTATGTGATGAATACACCAACCTCAGTGTATCATTTTATTTTACACTTTCTGTATTAATAACAATCTTGATACCTGTCTTTGATTTTTAAACATTTTTCAAACAGGCCGCTGCATATCTAGAATTATGTGACACATTTTTGCTCATCTGTCGTGGCAGAAATCAGGAAAATTTTATGCATGGACCTTTATTTGTTCATCTGCTTTAGTTAGTGATGGTGTGTTTAATGTGTGGCCTAAGACAAGTCTTTTTCTTCCAATGTGGCGCAGAGATGCTAAAGTGTTGGACGCTAGTGTTGAGCGAATGTGCTTGGATAAGGTGCTATCTGAGCATGCTTGGGTCCTAACCGAGTGTCTTCAGCATACTCGAATAATTTGTTTGATCCCCTGTAGCTGTTACAGCCGCGACTCATGCAGGGATTGTCTGTTTGTTAGAGACATGCAGCCACAGGGACTAACATATTTTTTGAGCACGCCG